>NW_008794493.1:604424-640893 GCF_000699145.1 Aptenodytes forsteri
AGTCTCTCTTGATTGCCCTCGGACTTCTTGTTGCAACTTCATTGCTGCCTACCTGAAAAATCAATAGTGGATAATAATCTGAGGGCCGTACCAGGGTAGGAAGTTTTCTCTTCACACCTTTAACCCGGGCGCAAGGGAGGCAGCAGACTTCCCTAAGAAGTGGTCCGGTCTGCATATTGGGCCTTCTGTTCCCTTCAGAAGGGAGTCTGCTACGACAATGACCCATCTTTTATTCTTTACGGAAGTAGTTCTTATGCAGGGTGTAGGCTGACTTAACCTTGGTGACACCTCCAAGCTAGATGAACCATCGTCCTCATTATTGTTTGGTTCCACTTGCAGAGCCTCATACTTATTATGCAAAGGCACGTGGGAAGGTGGGGTAGTCCCAGAGGAGACATGCCTGCTGCACCAGGCAGGAACTTGTTGTCATTGCCCCCTACCCCTTAAGTCACTGGTGGAGAGAGGATAGGGAATCCTCCGTATTATGCATCCTGTCTGCCTGTTGGGCCTGTCCCGGGGAAGGTAGGGTGCGATTCCAGTAGTCTGTCTCTCTCTCTCTCTCTCTGATACTCCTCAACCTACTCGCCTCCTCCCGGAGCTCTGTCACTAAGCAGAGGAGTTCCTCTACCTGGGCACACCTCCCACAGGTGTGCTCACTGCTGCTGTCCAATACTGGTATAAGAGTAGGGCACATCCTGCAGCCTGACACCTGGGTGGCAGCGTGTTCCCACCGGAGCTCTGCCTGGGAAGCTGCGTCTGTTGTGGCGGGTGTAGAGCTTAAGCGCCCTTCCTGCATGCCCCTCCATGCGAACTGCCGCGCCACACCCTTGCTGAGGCACCACGCTCTGTCTGCCCACCCTGCTCACAGCGCTCCTGGTCACCAGTGCTCCCCAAGGGTTTCTTTTATACATGTGGGGGGCTTGCCTGCCGTTGCTCCTGGCCCTGCCCAGGTCTCGTCAGCCACTGCCGCGCAAGCTGCAGGCTCCCAGCAGGTGTCTCAGCTCCCCCTGAGGTTCCCCCAGTTCAGGAAACCCCCCTGTGCACTGTGCTAGAGCGCTCTGCTGCTGATAGTGCCGGCACCAGAGCTGCTCGCCCCGGCGAGGTTGGATAGTCATCAGAGAGGCCGAGCTGTAAAAGTCACATCTCAGCACATTTGAGTTTTGAGCTCTCCAAAAAGATCAACAGAGATTGGACTGAGAAATGGAATAGAAAGAGCTTAAGTGTGAAATTTGGGTCCTCACTAAAGTTTAAACATAAAAACATTCCCCCAGAAGTCAGGGAACTTTATCTGATCTCATTAAGTTCAGAATATCAGATGCAAAGGAAAAGCACCCACTACTTAAGAGTTTATTATCCAACGCCTCTTCTGCTGTGCTGTGCTTTCCTCTCCCACTTTGCTTACACATCACCTTCCAATGCACGCATAGGCTGAGACAGCTTTTCTGCAGACTGGGGAATGTTTGCTGAGGCATCTGACATAGCTCTACACAAGAAATAGGATAGAGCCTGGACTGAGCTGCTCCAACGAGGCTGTCATTGCCTGGCGCCAAGGCAGCTTGCTTGCCACTCTGAGTGTAAGATAAACTGCATTTAATGCCCCTTCAGAATAAGTTTATATTGTGAACTGTTAGATGTGTTCGTAAACAACTTACCTTTATATATTTAATGGAATACGTATTTACTGAAACTCAGGCTGTGCTATCATAATGTGATGATAAGAGATTCCTTCACTTTGTATTCCAGAGAAGGAAAGAAGCCTACATTCTTCTTTCCTGTTTCTTAATGTTAGATTTCCCAGAGGACATTACACGTTCTGTGGTTTTACCTTTTGTAAGTCCGTTCCACCTTCCTTCTTATAGGCTGTGTATCTAACAGCTGCTGACTTCTAGCACCGCTATCTTTTGCTCATTGCAAGTTTTTAAATAATTATTTCCAATTAAAAACACATTCACAAATGTGATTGTACTAACACAAAAATCTATGTATCAAAGGTTTTGCTTAAACCATTTCACTAATGACAATCCGATGATGAAAATTGGAGATTTCACTAGTACACATGGAAAACAAACAGCAATGAAAATGAAGGCTTATTATTAGCAGATGATAAGACAGACTAAAGAAAACTAACATCAGCTGTCCCTACCTTAAAAATTGTAGGCCCCTAAAAATTAAAATTCCCCTGACTTGAGTTGTATATATAAAATATAAATGTTAAAATATGTACACACATATGCATAGAAACACCAGACATGAACACATGCACACTTTAATTGCAAATGCTTTAAATACCATTATTAAAATATGATATACCAACCATCGCTGACGCTAGGCACCCAGGAAAGCACAAAAAGATAAAAGAGATATTAAGAAAAACAAGTTTCAATCTGTATTTTGCACCAACCACCTAGTAAAATAACTGCATATAGCTTTTACTTTGGCCTAAGAATATTTTTTTTTTCATAACCTGTCAGCTTTACACTTATTCATGTATAATCCAATTGAGAACAAGTTTTGTGCCTACATAAAGACCCACAAATTAATTTTCAGTGAAAGTGTCAGGGTACGCCAAGACTGGTATGCTAGACTAATTGTAAGACTAGTTTAAAAAGCAGATTAAAAAGTTGGAAAAAATAGAATATGTATGTGCAGGGGGGAATACCTGACCAATGCAATATTCTTCGCAATAGGACATAGTAAGGACCTGACGTTTGGGGGTTTTGTTATTGGTTGGTTGTCTGCTTTTTTAGGTCAAGAGAGTACAAACAATGATATGAGTTTTTCATTTTATGACTTCAAAAATCTTTGATAAAGGTTTCTACTGTTCCATTCACTGATGTTTTGTGAGTTAACACTTTGCAGCCTTATATGCTAACAATATAAAATTTTGCCAAAATATTACCTGTATTAAGAACTCTTAGAGTGTGACATTTAGCTACAGTCACAAGATTCTTCCTAGTATCCACAGATACTACAGTATACTTTTTCCTAAAATGGGCTATACGCAATGGAAACATTGATAGGTATCAATGTGAGGTGCTAAAAGATTTGGTTTTGTTGTGCTAAAGGGCTTGATAATAACATTATAGCATTCACAAAACACAAGCATTTTTACCGGAATTGCAAAGAAGCCCCAGTTTTGGCTTTTAGGTGCTATCTGAAATTATATGGGCCAGAGTACAGGTGAGCAGGAATCTCATTTTCTTACTTCACAGAGAGTGAAGTTTGCCAGTGGCACCATCCTAAACTGACATGGAAAATGAAATTTCACAATGAATAGGAATTCAAAAATTTTACTTAGGTAAATTAAACAGTATTTAAATCTTATTTCAGCCATTTTGAAATGTTTCTGCTGCTCTCCAGGCAGAAGAGAGGAACTGAAGGAGCCTGAGAGCTAGCTCTCTTGGACTTTGTGGGCTCTCGAGATATAAGAGGGCTGGAAGCCCTGGGAATGCTTTGTGCTGAGGAGCCAGGATCCTAGAAATTCAAGTTCCCAGTATTTTCAGCCTTCCATTTTGCTGGCAGGCTGCGGAAAAAATACAGATAAGCAAGCTGGCAAGGAACTAGCAGTTTGGAAAGTCTGAATGAAGAGAGTGATTTATTCCAAAACTTGAAGGCTTTCTCCTGGAATTGCTTCAAAATTGGGTCAATAACTGAACAGATACTGTTGAGTGTTTCAGAATCAACAAACATTTTCTGATAAAAACACATCAGTTCAGAATTCTTGAATCAATGCTCAGTAGTTTAATTGTCCCAGAGTGCCATAGTCAAATACAGATATTTTTAAAGGCAGCAGAAAATTGCCATGGCCCCTTAAGCACACACTTTGCCTATGCCAATGCTATGGAAAACCAGACTAATGGCACTGAAGGGAAGATCAGGGTATAGCGGAGTGGTGGTGATTGCTGGAACTGAAGAGTAACAGCATCAGTGTACCTGTAGGGCTCTCGCCTCAGCTCTCTTTTTTAGCTTGCTCAGTCCCTTCCCAGGCAAGAGCAGCAGTATCCGTTTTGATTACATTGCTGATAAACCCTAAATCAGTGCAGGTGTCTGTATTATTACCATGGGCTAACATTTGTAAGGATCTTCAGGCAGACAAATTCGAACTCCAACTCAAAAGACCGTGAGATATACTTACAGAAGGAATAGTCAGAAATAGGTGGGGTTTTTTTCCCCCATGTATTTGTGTGTGCAGTCTGGAATACATTTTCAGAATACTGTAGATATGTATTTCAAGAACATTCATGCAGCCATAGAAAACTGCATAATTGATAACCCAATAGTTACCTGCATCTCATCTAGTTTGGACTGAATGTCTGGAGGGAAATCTCCTGCTCCGCAGCTAAAAGGGTCAAAAGGTTCTGCTCCAAAAAGGTCTCTCTCTGGAACAACAGAAAAGTGAGTCACTGAGAGAAAATGTATGGGCTACAACAATAGCTCTTTGAAAAACTTGGCTTACACCTCCTTACAAGCTGAATAATAGCACCTCCAGATATGCAACTGATTAACCACAACTTTTAACGTCCAAATTTGAAAGCCATGTCTTGATTAGTTTTCCAAAGTTTAAAACTCAATTTTTTTTTCCAAGAACACCATCAACTTCTGTTTAAGCCTCTACTTAGCTTTCGTTAATGCTTGTGCCTTCAAGAGGAATTTTAGGGATCCGATGACAAGAAGTTCCAATTTGAACAGGGCATCTCCTACTGAAGTGCGCTCTCGGTGTGTATAGGTGTTTCACAAATGAGGAGGGAACAACTGGACGTAAGTTGACAAATTTCATCTTAACATTATGTCAGAAACATTCTTGCAATCAACCTAGCCTTCATGTCCCCTGTCTGCCAATTCTTACCATCTGGTTAAGGACATCTTTAAACAACTACCCTTACTCATGGAAGGTAAGGCCTACATTTAATAGAGTTCCTCAATGCACAGCTGATAGTAAGTAAAACTAATTGTCAGGGTTTTAAAATCTTGGGTAAGATCAAATCAAGAAGGAACGAATGAAAAAAGCATAGGACCATGAAAGGTCACTTACCCTAAAATTCCACTAAATCTGGATCCATAAATAGAATGATTGCAAATTTCTCTCTGTCAATACCATACAGTTTCTCACTTTTTCTTAACTGTAGTATGCTTTCTAGCAGTCAGGGTTTTTTTTTGTTTGTTTCTTATCTGTCTGGACAAGAAGAAACACCTCCAATACATTTTTTTTCTTACTAGAACAGTGTAACACTAGTTCTTCACATCTTACAGCCCAAATATTTTGGGTTGGCTTTTTTTTGTTTGGGTTTTTTTTTTCTTCTCAGTAATGAGATTTTTTTTCTCTCTACATGTAATGGTGCCATCTATAAAGACTTTTTCTATTGCACACTGGATTGAACTAAACCAGTAAGAAAATAATTTTGCTAATCCAACCCAACCACACTGATTGCAAAATTTACAGAACCAAGTTAATAAAATCTTGTCACTGGTGGAGAGAAAATTAAAACCATATCCTATGTCCTAACTTTCACGGTTGTCCAGCAAGAAACCTGGTAAGCATACTACCTACCTTAAAGCAATGTTAGCTTAAGAGCATGAGAGTAAAAGGGGCCATTAGTATCTTCGAAATGACTAGATAGTTTTCTGGTTAAGCACAAAATTTTACCCTTAACATCCAAGATATGGAAGCTGACAACTGACTACTTGACACAAAATCCATGTTGCAGTGTTACCAGTCATCTTATCAACGCTGAATATCGTGCATATAGCTAAATAAGTGTCTTTATTTTGGCCTCCTTTGAGACAGAGTTTTAGACCTGTACTTGTCTAGGCTCTTCATCATTTTATTGTGCGTGTCAGTCTCCGTGGGTTTTGACCTAATCGTTTAGGTGTTATCGAGCTGCACAATAAGCATTTTAAATAATTAGCAGCTACCAGCATTCATTCCCATAATAAAGTACAGAAACAAGCAGGAACTTAATTAATTACATATTTCAAAAACTGTGGCTAAAAAGCTACAAACTGTCACATGGGATCAGGAGATGGCCCAGATCAGAGCGCCTTATTCCAAAAGCCCACTCGAGCCAAAAAAAAAAATTCTAGCCTTTCCTGGCAGAGGCAGACCACCTGCATGCAAAAGAGACTTTAACTAGGATAATCTAATGTAAAAATTAGGATCTATCTCGTCCCTTGCCTCTTTCACAGCCAAAATGGGTCTGCTCCAGTATAACCAGTGTCCTTACATGCTCCGACACTCCTACCAAGTAACCTTCAGATGTGTAGCAGCTTTGACTTTCAATCTGACCTCTATGGGCAGAAAGCGATTATGCTTTATGCTCCTCCTAAGTCTATTTGTT
This sequence comes from Aptenodytes forsteri, assembly GCF_000699145.1. NCBI lineage: Eukaryota > Metazoa > Chordata > Aves > Sphenisciformes > Spheniscidae > Aptenodytes > Aptenodytes forsteri. The sequence continues at coordinate 610,760 of NW_008794493.1, forward strand.
CATTATGTAGGTCCATTTTCTTTCTCTCTTCCCCCCTGCCCCAGGTTCTTTTTACCCTTAAAAGGAGCCGACAGTTTTCTGTGTGGTCAGACAGCTAAAAGGAGCCAGTTTCAACACCAAGCCTTAGCAAACATTCGAGGAATGTATTTAGGACAAAACAGTACAGAACACAACTCTTGCATTTCTCAGTACTGAAATATGACTTATCACTATTTTTGAAAGCAAGTATTTTGTACACTATTATGGATCTCTCATTCATGCTTTATTATTGGGCTTTTGTTAATGACAGCACTTCTGAGCTCATTTGCAGGAGGAATGGCAGAAGCTTTAGCTCCTTTAATGTCACCTGCCTTCAGGTGAAGGATTACTTCATTTATATTGTTATTCAAGGCAGCCTTCAAAGTTAAACTGAGTGTAACTTATTCTAAGTGACAGAGCCCAACAACCCCTGTACAGAATAAAATTCAAAACAGAGAAGTATTTCCTAGCTGAGTTTCTATGAAAAATTATTATTTTGGGAACTACCTCTATTATAACTTGCTACCCATTTCAGCAAACTGGCTGAAAAAGTCCATAGTACAACTGCTTTTCTGCACTTAAAGTCTGTGTGTTATTTGAGAGACTGTACTGCTAAGAGTCAGGGAAGGATAAAGTTCCATGAAATATTTTCAATAGCATCATCAGTATTTCTCTTTTGAACAGAAGCTGAAGAACATGTGGAAACTGGACAAATACTAAAATTTAGTCACTGCAGAGCTGCACTATTGCATGGGATCTCCATAAACTTATCCGTTAGTGTTCAAGCCACTGCTCACAGGGGGGCTCCTTTTTAGCAGAGATGGGATAAATCAGTAATTTTTCATTTCAGGCTAGAGTATTTGCATGAAGATTAACTATAACAAGAATATCTTGCCTGGCACACTCCCCAGAATAATCGTAGCATAGACAGGCATTTCTTTCTCCAATACATAGCAACCAGTAAGCCTTTGAAAATGATCCTTTCAAACAGTACATATAATTTCCTTTCCCTTTTCCATTAGTTTCTGGATGGAAATAAATTCACAGCTTGGGAAACTGACCAACAAATTCAAAACCATGAAATGTTGATGTTTTACATCTGCAACTCAAACCACAGAAGACATGAACAGGTAATAAATTCTTGTTTCTGTGACCTATCTGACATTCAGGACAAGAAACACGTAATACTGGAAAGCAGCAACCCACACTCTGTAACAAACTCAAAGCTAGCAATTACCAAACAAAACTACAAATATTTGTTTTTTCTGCTGCATTTTGCATCCCAATCTTCTTTACCTTAGCTATCATCCAGGCACAGAGTTATGCTGATACATGCTTTCCCCAGTTATGTCCTGGAGCAGATGTGGTGATAAATAAAAATTAATCACACTGAAGGCAAGCACCCAAGAAAATATTTGGAATAAGCTGGGTAGTGAAGTCCAGGAAGCCCTTCCCTTAGCTGCAGGCTACTCCATATTTTTTCTTTTGGAATTATTACAGCATAAAAAATGGTTCCACCATTATTCTGACAACAGACTCTTAAATATCTCTGGAAAGATAGCATCTTGGAGCAGATTTCTACATCTGCCAGTTGTGATCTTGGATTGTTCAAGATACATTTGAGTGAAATAAAATGTTGAACAATTCGATAGAGAATGTTGCTCTCCAGTTCTTTTCCAAGATATGACAATAATGCTGTGCCAACAAGAAACACAAATAAATTCCTCCTTTAATTAATTAAAATTAACACATTAATTCTGTCCTTTAAGATAACTTTCAAGAACATTTGCAATCCTTTACTCCATGAGGAAGCAGCAGCATGGTCTTTAACACTGCATTTTTGGTTGCACTATGCATTGGTCAATTGTTCAATTAAGCAATTACTATACTGGGCTGCAATGTTTATGTTTAGCCTGCAAGCTGGTTACTGCAAACTTAGTGTTAAAAGAAGTATTTCTCAGCAACATTTTGAGTAGAAATACATTTCTGGAAAGGGCTTTTGTTTTGGAAAGAATCACTTTTTTGCAATTATTACCTGAAGAGACACCACAGATTTGTCCAATCTGCAACTTCCTGTCCAAAAAATCATGCCATTTTCTCCTTTAAAATAAGTAAAAACAATCTATTCGCTATCACTGATATACCCAGTAGTAAGCAGACATTTTCTGAGAAGCCATATTGGTATAATGTTGAATAAGAACTCAAAATTTCCAGAAACTTCTCCCTTTTTTAAAGCTTAAATGCTTTGGAGATAACTGCCTTTCCGAGAAAAGGTCAGTATTGTACTCTTCCAGTATTAGAATGCCGAGTTTCTTGAACTATGTACTGTTAGCTAGTCAAAGCAAAAGATATAATTTATAACCCCCCAGTTTTTGCTGGGGAAACTACCCAAAGGACAGCCAGCAAGCAAAATTCTAACTCTAGGCAATTCTCTTCATGAAAAGCTGAACTGTCATCCTGGTGCCAATTATCAACCATGAAGCTTTTGGTCTTGGAGGAATCCGAAGTCCTTGGTATTGTTACCGGTTTCCTGCAAATAGGACCTGTCTCTCCTGTGCAGTGTTATTCTTGGGTGATTTGTCAAACTGGTCAGTTGATGAGTAAGATGAACTTTGGCTTTGAAAAGCTCATTTTGCTTGAGCAGGCCAAGTGCCATCCCTAGGTAACAGGCAGATGAACCTCACTTAGACAAACGGAACAACTGAGGTTGACACTAGCGAATAGATGGTGCATCCTTATCTTTCACCTTGTTTAGTACTGAATGTGATAAAGGTGAAAGTTATAAAAATGATAAAATCCAAGAAAACCACCCTATAATTTCATCAAAAGTGATGGAAAAAACCACTCAAGTGCAGTGACAAAGTAGAGATAAGAACATGAAAAGATGTTCAGAAGACCTCAGAAAATGGGAGACTCCAAACTTTGGCTCCTCTTGGTTACCACCTATCTGACTTGTACTGGAGAAAGAAATGCCAGCTTGCTTGTACTGGCAGCAATAACACCATATAAAACAATGTATTATTGTACATTATTATAGTAATGTATACACAGCTTGAATGAGATTCTTATGGGAGCTGAACTTTCTCATCTAAGACAATAAATCCTTGTTTGATTATAAAATATTCCTCCTCTGTTTCAAATTGCATTTTTGAAATATGCCAAAGGGTGTTAATAGCTGATGAATGCAACAACTTTCAACATATAAAGTACTATGACGTAGACTGAAAAAGCAGGGATCAAAAGTATAAAGACTATGATGTACTTCTGTGATCTCTCTCTGAAGCACGGCACACTGAGGAGCACAGAGAATTAACACACACTGACTGCCATGTCTCTGAACTACATCATCTTAATTTAATGCAAATGAATGAAGTGCAGAAGAAACAACTATTTTAAACAGTACATATCACTGAATAAGCAACTTATTTATAGAATTTTCTATATTACAAAACCCACTGATTAAACAATTACAAAACCTACATAGCTGGAATTCTCAAGACCACTCAGCATTGAGTGCTGACTCCCACAAGATTTCCAGCCACAATTTCAACGGAACTGAGGTAGGACAATAGCTAAAAAAAAAAATCTCATGTAATTCAATTCAAGTTATTATTTTTGAAGCTGGATATGCACACTGAGAATGATTTTATTGCATTGTCTGTAGTTTCAGAGGAACAAATATGAAAACACAAAAGGATTTCCTGGAGTGGGTGTCTGAATTATTTTTTTGTTGTTCTTTACAAAGCCATAAAAATGCTCTTAATAGAACAGTTCTATTCTAATATTCTATTAGAATATTCTAATATTCTTTTAAGCTATTTAAGAATAGTTTATATTAACTATTCTTAATAGAATATTTTTAAATTCTGTTAATATACCTTTTGAGAAACCCACAGAATGTCACCTAAATTAATTTAAAATCTTCTCTTAAAAAAGAACAGATTTTTTAATTGAATCAATAGCCTCTACATCTATTTTCTCTTTAGAGGGTGACAGTTTTGTTTTTCTTTACAAAGCCATAAAAATGCTCTTAATAGAACAGTTCTATTCTAATATTCTATTAGAATATTCTAATATTCTTTTAAGCTATTTAAGAATAGTTTATATTAACTATTCTTAATAAAAAATTTTTAAATTCTGTTAATATACCTTTTGAGAAACCCACAGAATGTCACCTAAATTAATTTAAAATCTTCTCTTAAAAAAGAACAGATTTTTTAATTGAATCAATAGCCTCTACATCTATTTTCTCTTTAGAGGGTGACAGTCATTCTGAGCAATGGAAACAAAAGGTGCATAGGATATGGTATTGGGGAAGACATTCACTGACTTAAGTTTTACAATGCATTTTTATAATTGCACACAGCTCTCATTCATACCTGAAAATTCTACATACTAGCAGCATTCCCCAAAACAGGCAGAAACTCTTCAAATGTGGTTTTATAAGGTGGCAGGCAGTAACATTAATGTTCCTTATCCATACTAAAATAGACATCAGAAATAGAAGATACTACGCACAGACTGGTATTTCTACAACCCCTAAGATTGCTTGTGTATGCTCCGCTCTCCTCTCCCCCCAAGGGTTTTCCAAAGGTTTTAAAAATACTTTGTGGACTCCTAAAAGATTTCCAGTGAAGCCAAGAACCTTACCCTAGCTGCTTTCAAGCCTTTGGAAAATAAAATTGCTATTGTTAATAATCTTTTGAAGATCTTTTAGGAGTGGTCCACAGATCTGGAGTGGTTCATCAACTATAACTGAAAAACAAAGCTGTAGATGATATGGAAAGTAGTATTAAAAATAGAATTCGAAGACGGTCTACATGTTCAGGGATTTCTTCAGCTCTCCCTTCTGCATCATCATCACCATACTTACTCCACCTGCTGTCTTCCCCAGAAATGTAGGCTTTAGATGCTACAACTGTGGCTTGACAAGGAAAGAACTAATAGGAAGTAAAAATATTTCTTGAAGTAAGTACAAAAGAGATACTGTAAAAGAAAAGCCAAGTTAAAATCCCCAACCAAACTCCTTCAAACTGTTTATATAATAGCTTCAGCAAGTAAGTCAGTCTGTTCATAATGTAACTTGGCAGCAACATCAATGACTTTGGGAAGATGGTATAAAAATGAAATGGCATTATCAAATGTGATTTACAAAAACTGTATTTGGCTTTTCATGCAAAATGTAGGCAAATCGTTAAAGATGCTTTATTAAAAAAAAATGTAAGCAAAAATTAGGTCAGTTGTTACAAAACTTACTGATCTCTGTAGATCTACTGGGTACTGGAGGAGGCTGTGTACCATTGCGAGTAGGTGTTGATGACTGAGGGGATATGGGAGAAAAGGGAACCATATCAAAGATGTCAGTGGAGGGTGATTTAGGTGTCACACTGCCTGCCTACAATAAGGACAATAAATATTAGGGCAATATTTCACATGAAAGATCACAATACTGAATTCTTCAGCATGCAGATAAGAGCCACATTTTCAAAAAAGTTAAAAATAACCATCAGCATGCAAAAAACAGCTCCTGACACCAAGCAAATGGCATTTGCAGTTCAAAGTCTGAGACATGCTAGAACTCTCCAATATATAAGCAGCAATGTAATTTTTCCATTTTCAGTCCATCTGGTACAGCCAGAAATGTATCACAGTTAAACCTGAAAAAGCTGGTGACAAGCAGTTCTCTATTGCAGACAGATGAATACAGATATATTCACAAGGCCCATTTAAGGTAATACTGCAACAACAATATGCTATGCTCCAGAGCGCACAGAACAAGTAGCTAAAATTAAAACATACAATCCCAATATTTCTCGTTTACTAATTCTTCCTTACATGATAATTTATTTGACAACCTTAAAAACCTGGTGTGATCAAAGCTTCAAATGTATTTTTTGGTAAGTAACAACCTAGACATGCCATACACTGAATATTAATATCCAAAATAAAACTCTCATCCTTGAACATGTAAGAAGAGATTTCATTAGTAAGGCCCAGGAATTTGGAAGGGTTCAAAAAAATACTGGATAAGTAAAGAATCCCCAAACCTGACAATTACTATTGTTCTATAGCCATATTTATTTTTTAATAATTAATTCCTCCTGCCATCAGTCCATTAGTTCAGGACACAAACGAGGTACAATCAAGTCATAATAAACTGAACACTAAAGACAGATGATGAAATAGATTAAAACTGAGATTGACAAGCCTAAGACAAAATATATATGCAAAACTAGTTTGCATGTTAATGTTATTACTTAGACAATACAAAAAAACTATATTCTGTATATTAGAAAGACTATAGAGCCAGGCACAGGGAAAGCCTGCTACTTTTAAATAAGATTCAATTTGACCAAAATATTCACATGAAAATTTTTAAGCACAAGTTACATTAGTCACACAGATCCTTTTATTCAGAATACATGAATACAACAACTTGGCACGCGGGTAGTCTTTAGCACTGCAGGTCCATGAGAGCTTCATGGACTTAAACCTTATTTTGGAATGCTACTTTCTTTAGGGCCTCTGCTGCAGCAACTGAAGCTGCCCTCTCACAGCACACGGCACATATTTCTAAGCCAAGTCTATAGGTAGCTCTGAACTACCTCTACTTCTCTCTGGAGGCTGCAGTGGCTGCTGAGAAGGAAAGGACACTGATCTATGGTCTTCCACTGAATACATTGCTTAAAGAGAAAACTAGACTCTTAAGTCCTACATTTCCTATTTCTTAGGAGTTTTGAATTCATATTTTTACATTTGGATTAGGAGAGATCTAGAACTGTTCAATATCTCCAAAAACCTGGGATATTTCTACCTAAGTATACTGAAGTGCCAAGCAAAAGAAAAAAAAAAGGAAAATAAATCCACATTTAACATGCTGCTTTTTTTTGTTCTGTTTAAAAAAAAATTAGTCATGTTATTCCCTGGCAAGACCAGAGCTGAATTAACTTCATAAAATACCTCATTTTTAAGGTTTTTACACATACAGACTCTTGCTGACCTCAACATGAGTTAGCATAGCAAATTCAAAGATAGTCTGCTGTAAAAAGATTTCAGTGCATACATATTATATTATATTAGACACAATAGGCTCTTACTACTGTGTTCATGGACCTCGCAGTAACTTCCTGGAGCCTTTGTGCATAGTCAGAGAACCAGTATAATTTAAGTCAGGGAGATCGCTGGATGTCATCTGCTCCCACTCAAAGCAGGGCAATGGATGTGCTTGACCCAAAATAAACATACAATGAATCTCCTATTCCATTTTTCATAAAAACAAAACTCTCTTGTAGATAGGTTTTGTCTGCATCAGGAAGGTGGGATCAGGTTTAATGCACAGGTACACGCCATGTATTAACCTACATTTCCCATCAACATTGATGGATAATCCTAGAACATCTTGGAGACAGTAAACGCTAATGCAGATTCTCCTTTTTTGCTAAGTGTTTATGGCTACCTAGAAGCTAGATAAATAAACAGTATTTATGTTTAGTCTTAAATGAGTCTTTTAGGCAAAAAAAGCAAAACCAAACTTTACACTGTCATTTCCTGTCTATATGCCATTTTGTTGAAGTTACTGGCCATTTTGATACTACTGATACAGCTAGTTTAAGTAAAACTATAATTTAAGAAATGTATATTTTGAATACACATGAGCACAAGAAGCATTTTTATTTAGTGAACACATGCAGAAAGCCATGATGTTTGCCAAATACAGCCAAATGTTACTTGCAAATGGAAGAAAAGTTGAGAGTATAAGCATATTGCTATGAAAAAGCAGGCAATATGCCCATTTCATATTTAAGGATAATTTTCAACCTTCATTTTGCACAGTTTTTATAAAGTATGCTAAAAGGTATTTAATGGCTGATTGCTTTTCTATTAATTCATGGGGGGGGGAAAAAGCCCTTGAAGTTGGACCTTTAGAATTGTTTGTTTTGAGTAACAATTGAATAACAATTTGAATATATTCTTAATATAAAGAAATGTAACAAAAGATTGACAGATAACACAGAGGTAATTAATTAATGGACTAATTTAAACATGTTGAAAAAAATAAGAATTTATGGTTTGGGGGTGGGAGAGAAAAAGCTATGTAGAAATAAGAGTAAGTCTTCACAAGTTCCGTATTTTAAGAGTATCCCTAGAGAATCTAAGATACATCTGCTCTGTCCTTTAACCACTGTACAAAATGCACATTTTTAATGCAAGTTAATACACAACAGAGAACAAAGGAAAGCCAAAAAAACAAAAAAAGCTTTTGCACAGCAGGATTACACGAGGTCTTGGGCAGCTGTATTCACTGGTTGGCTTTGGAAGACCACTTTTTGAAGGTGGTGGTATTAACAATCCAGATGGTAGTCTAGAGTCAGGAGAACTCCTAGGAGTAAGCGTAATGGAAGAGATATCTAAACAAGGAGGTGAATCCTCATTGTTACACCAGAAAAAAGTAGAGGGTCTTTGAAACATATGTTCATCATTATCACACTTTATGTGCAGCAGCTGAAAAGGAATCACAGAAAGAGAAAACATTCTGAGGAACAGAACGTGGTAACGTCAGGGAAAGAAGGAAAAAAACCCACCACATTTCATATTTCAAAAAAGTTTGTCAGCAGCTTGCTGTTCAGTGCTATAATTACAAGATACAGAACTTGAAAATATTTTAAAACAAAATCTAAAAATATACCACAGTAAGAGATAGCCCAGTAGTAACCGGAATGAAGACAACTTGCTCCTTGATAATTACACCAAACAAAATGAAGACAGGCACCTTTCCAAAAATGGGTGTGCCAGATGCACTGACAAATGTCTAAATTCACCAACGTATCAGCAGTATCTCATCTCTGCACATGTAAATTAGCAGGTAAGCACATATCTGGGGAGCAGAGTTACTCTGGTGGTTAAAGCACAGGTCAGAATTTTCTTTCTCCAAACCAGGAAACACCTACCATTTATATTCCACCAATATTTAAAGAAAATTTAATTATTTAACTAAACTCTTCTTACAATAGAAGCTCACAGTGCACAAATTTCAATGTTTACATTAATACTAGACTTTGTTTCATTTCCTCATCTACAGAATTTGAGAACCTAAACATTTATGGACAATAATACCCTTCTGCCATCTTTTCTGTGATGGCAGATGAATAACTACTAATTGAACGTGGTATTTTCAGTAGGTATCTCAAAAGCTGAGACTCGTTGCGAAGCAAAGGAATCCTCATGTCCCTATAACAGCAGCACAGGGTGCAGGACGGAATAAAACTTTGCTGCTGGGGAAATAAAAATGTTGAGGATTGTAAGATTCTCTGGATCTCTTAACAAATCCACAGAACAGCTTCGAGCAGAGGCAAATGAGTAATATCCACACCAGAATACAGATGGTAAGAGCGTTCATCCAAGATGACAAAGTGGTAACTGCAAGGTTCTGGTCTGAAGTAGGCAGACAAGAACCTGAAGCTAGCTGCTTCATATGACTGGGGAGTATTTAATTGTATATTCCAGCAAGATTCATTGTGTATCGAGAGCAAAGCTGAGGGCTTTGTCCACTTTGATAAAAGACAAAAACCCTTAATTTTTTGCCCAAAGGGGAAATATCTGCAATCCTGAAAGGTTTCAAATGAAATGCATCTTGTCTAGGTGAAATTAGAAACAAAGAGCCTTTAGGACTGATCCTGGAAAGAAAAGCAAAAAGGAAATGTCTTTAAATATTTGATTTAAGAAACATGCCCAACCAATCTTTCTGTCGGGGCCAAATTGTAATTCCTACCTCAAAATCTCAGGAAAACAGCTTTCGACAGTTAAAACAAGGCTTTAGAGGACAGATTCATCTTTGAACCTTAACAGGAGAGATTGAACACTTGTGCAGACAGTTCTTGGCTAGAGCCAAGAGTTTCTGCTCTGAGAAGGCAGGAATTGGACGTAGGTATCTTGCCTAAAAAAACCCTCTGACTTGCCCAGGCCGAAGCAGTGGTAGATACGTGCAGCAAAAATTTTGAAGCCTACTTTTACTCTTCATACAGTGTTATACAATCGATATGACATGATTATTTCATTAAAAGTTTGCATAACTCCAGTATAGCAGGATTTAATCAATGATTTTAAACCATTTTTTCAGAGTTATGTAGAAAACAAAACAAATCCTTTTAAACTGAGTCTTAGTTCCTTTCTCCACTTTCTTTACAGATAAGCCAGGTTAAGGGTACAGGTATCCAAATTTAGTAGCAATGTCATACTTATGAGAACACCAAACACACACCACAAAACACTCTATTCAAAATTTGCAATTCATAAGAAAAAAAAAAAATTATCGCAATTGCAAAGAATTCTTCTGTTACCAAGCTGAAACTGTGAAACAGAGAGTTTGAATGGTAATCAATAAAAATGAAAGCAAAAAACTACAAGACATAGAATTTTGATTATTATTTCGAGATTATCACTAGGCTACAGGTAGAAGACTTGCAATGCTACCGTGTAATTACTACCATGTAATACTTGCTGCTATACATATATGGAAAAAATGGATCTCAAAATAGTAAACACTGAAAGATACTAAATACAGTCAAATTAAGGAAGCAAAATATTCCCCTGAAATGCAAAACAGCAGAGGATGAGTAGTTTCCATAAGAAAGCATGTATATCACATGAAAAATCATACAGAAACCAGCAATATGCATATAGAATGCAAAGCAGCAAAACCATAAGAATGATGAACATATATCAAATCCAGGCAATGAATGGTTTCAATACAAAAACAGAATATACACTATTTGTATCATTCAAGCCCTGAACATTGAACAGTCACATTTCCTCCTATTTATCTGATAAGTGATAATCTTAGGATGTTTCACACCATATAGGGTGTTGAGTTTCATATGACAGTTTTGGGAATGTGTCTTAGTCAATAATTAATTTTCACTAGTAATTCTTCATTTGCAGGGCAGTACAGAAGCCCACCACTGGGCATTGGGACCTGTGTTGCAAGTACTGTTCTATGTGTTGCATCCCATGACCCACAAAGACCTGTGAGGCTGACAGTGGCTTTCTGCTTTCAGCCCTACGTATTGAAGCAGCCCACAGACAGGACAGGTATAGCAGGGAAGTGTATTCAACAATGGAAAATAATAATTGGAAGGTCACAAAGAGAAGGATTGCACAGAAGGCTTTTAAAATGTAGGAAATATCACCAGATTCAGAAAATGCAGGAGGAGACGGGAACAGACCCTTACTCTAAAGAATACAACCTAAAAAGGGTATAACTTCTGAAACTTAATACTCTTACACCAAATTGTAAAGGAAGAAAATGTAGTAAAAATATATTAAATTGCCATTTTATATGGCAATTGTATTTTGTCTGAGCTTCCCACTGTGCAACACTGAACATGTAGTATTGGTCAGGTTGGTGTATTACTTTCCAATTTGGGCCCCATTTCATCAACACAAGAAAACAACATGAAATCACTCTTAACGAAATTAACATACTAGTTCCGTGGAGTTGGTCTCTATTATGATAGATGTTATTATGTGCCTGTCAAAGGATTTATTTTTGATTCATTCTACTTGCATGATGCTGAAGATGCACTGTTTGGCTGCATCACACTAGAAAATGTCACATGATTGAGTTTTTGTTAATCAAGAAATCATTTCAAAATTGTTTGTTTTTACTAGGTGTCTCAAGACATTGATTGCAATCTGTGTCATACCCCCAAAGGAATTACATAAGTGTATTAGTGAATTAGAAAATGTTTTTCTTCCTTAGAACATTCAAGTTGGTAATACACAGAACAGCCATAGTGGATAACTGCAGTGAATGTTACAGGAAACTGTGAGTGACCTTGAATTGGAAATTATGCAGTTAGTTACAAAACCACTGATTACAAGCTACCTGAGATTTGGGACTACCAAGGATCTATTAATTGACTAATTCATAAAATACTGTATAAGCATTACCAGTTTCATTAACTAACTGCTACATCTTCAGTTCATTTAGTACTTTTCCAGTAACATGAAATCTGACATAGGCAATTTCAAATTTTTTTTTTAACATCACAAACATAATAGAATTTTAAACCTTCATGAAGAAGTGCTCTCTCAACTGAATACAGAATATTATAAAATTGAAAGAGCAGAAGATTGGCAAAGAAAAAACGTGCATTTTCCCACTGGGCAGTCTTAATGGAAACATGAATCAAGTGATATGCCTAAATGCATTCCAAAACTGTTTTCTGAAATATGCATGCAGTTCCAATGTCTATCCTGGGGTTTTCTCATGAGCGTGTTAAAGCTTTTTAATGAGGGTAATAGGTGCAGGTGGCCTATGCTTCTAAGTCACTACTTAAAGAACTTTAAAAAAAGATCTAATGAATCAGTATCTTTAATGCTCCATTTAAAAGTTGAGGGTTTTTTGCAACACTGCCATGATAAGAATACATATTACATACTACTGCTTTGACAATACTTACGGTGAATGGAAGAACACCATTGCTTTTGGGGCTGTTTCTCCCAATACCTTTCCCTGTTGCCTTTCAATTCGGCTTCTCTCCTATTTCATCGATCTCTATTTTAAGATCTTTTCATGAATATTCCTGTTTTCTTCTATCTAACTTCAGTCATGCAGTTGTCACAACTTCCTTCTCTGCCTTGAACATGTTGCTCAAAGAAAACCTTAAAGGTATGCCTGAGAAACTTCAGGCATGCCCAAAATAGATTAAAAATCTCTCTTACCTCATCAGAGGTTCCTTAGTGGCCTACAATGGTTTACTGTCCAGTCTGCTATAAAAACTGAGGATGCCAACTGGATGTAACTGCTAACCCATATGAAGGCTGTGTGAACAGATTAACCCAGGCTGCTCTAAGCCACACTAAAGATATAAATAGCAAGAAAAGATGTCATGTGAAACAGCGCTCCCAGGGATGCACTGATCTTTGGAGGTTGGATTTATACACAGGAGCAGCATCCAAAGTCTTATGGTGATACAAATTTGAGCAGTGTCATCATAAGCAAACAACAAAATGAAAATCAGATTGTCCTCATATAATCAAGACCAAATGCAAAAAAGACCAATGATTAATGTATTGCCAAACCACTAAAACAGATGAAAAGTAAACAGCACAGATATAAAAATAATGGAAACTTTAGCTGTACATGCAAGGGAGTGAGAGACAAAAGAAACATCCCATGCCAACATTTCCCACGGCACGTGTAAGCGCAGCTATAAAGGCAAAGTACTCTAAGGAAACTCCTAGTTTGGTATAGTACGTCCTTGACAGATCCATTTGGGAAATGAAAAAAAAAGTGACAGTCTCTATTGCGTAACACTTCTGCACTGGCAAATACAGATATTTCAGGGACTAACTTTTTACAGTTTTAAGAAGACTAACGTACTTAAAAACATCAACCCAAAAGTAGAAAAGATGGTCACTAAGCAGCTTATTATTTACCAAATGTGCTGAACAAACTTAAATCTGAATAGTTACAATACTCTGAGAGAAGTGTGCAGAAGATTGATAATTTGATGTTCAACTTTCACAATACATTTTATGCGAAAGTATTTGATTACACAACCTAGTTTTCTTTTTTTCATTTCCAACTATGATCTCATTGCTTTTAATGGCTTCTTTTATAGGTTCAGAAAGAAATTTTATTTTTCCCATACAGTTTACGAACTGATAGAAAAGGCACCTAAATTAGATTGATGTTGATTTGGCCATTTGGCTAGATATAGACCAGCCACAGAAAAATTTTCATAGTGATACTAATAACCAAGCAACAAGGTAATTTTGACAGCAAATGTATCCCTCAAAAGCTGAAGTCAACTGCTGTCAATGCTTTGCAGCTGCTTACACATTGCAAAAATGTAAAAGGTACAGAATTGCATTATTCATGCATATAGTTTGCACCCGTTTCAGTCTGCCAGTATTATTTTAAAATAAGTCCTCAAACAAACATTTACAAGGCCTGCAAAAAATCAGCAATACAAGCAAAAAGAATCAGGAAAGCAGTTTTAGATAGATTTCCCTTTGTATTCCCCAAACAAGCCTTCCCCAAACAGCCTATAACTTACACTACTTAGGAACTGGAGAGAGAAAACTCACCTCTAATTTATTATTATTATTTGCAATTTTCATATGTGAGTGGATTTTTGTTAAGTAGAGCAACTGAGGGCTCACAATAAACACCCTAATACTCCAATTTATTATTATTGCCTAAAAAAGAATGTAATTAAAGCAATTAGTAATGGATGTTTCAGCTGGAAAAATATTCTCTCACATGTGAAGTTATCAATCACCCAAAATATTTTTAATTCTGTGCTTAAAATGAAGCTTCAGCTTACAATTCACTGCTTGCATTTTCTTCTCCTAGTTAGACCACTGATGGATTTTGGATAAGTCACCACATGTAATATTCTTTGGGCACATTTTGATGTCAGAGAACAGCAAATCAAGATGTTTCAGCACTCTGTTTTGCAAACAAAGTGTTCTACATTATTAGCCAAGAATTCAATATGTGAATACATGACCAACTTCTTTTAGAGAAGTAAATCTGTCAGTAAAGTCACATATTGCAGTCCAGCCTGGTACATCTATTTTGTTCTTGAGCATCACATATATGAATTACCATCTTTGATAAACTATAGAGAGAATATTTTTAAAACATTTTGGAAGTAAAAGAGGATCTGAATTTTAAGTCTTGATAGTATTACATTTGATCTTGAGTATGAATTCCAGAAAATGGCTTTATGTATATCTTCATATTTAGTTAGCAAGCCTATTTTAAATGATAACAGGAAGTTAGAAAAGTTTATTTTAAATGACAGTCTGGATGTATCTGCTTAGAATTGAAGCATGTCGAGACTAGATTTTTTTTTTTAATGTGAAATGCAGCAAGCGTTTAATTCTCTATACATATTAAGTTATCCATCCACAGTTTAAAGATGCTCTCAGATTCTATTGTCTTTTTGATATTGAAGTGAGAACAGGAGATGCAATCTGGTCTAGTTCATTGGAAAATGGTCTGGGACTCAGAAGACCTGAGCTTTAGCTTCACTCTCAGGAAAAGAAGAAATGGCTTTTTAAACAAAACAAAACAAAACAAACCACAGTGTCAACGGTCAGTGAAATAATACAAAAAGAGCTGAACTTCGAATTTCTGAAGGTATTTTCTACCTACTTCATGTCATTAAAAATTAATGCTAAGACTAGTGTGTCTAGAATAATTAAAGACACCAAAATCAATCAACTTCAGAAGGAAGGAGGACTGCACTGGCAGTGCATACAAGTGATACCATGGTTTCTCAGTTACTGGCAAGTGGGAAAGACATTCTGTCCCAGATCAGTATTTTAACAAATAAAGCATGACAGTGACATCACTTGGTGTGTGTTACAGCACTGTTTCACACTACAGGAGCAATAAGTACTTAAAAACCAAAGTCTTCCCTCACGGGCAAGTAAAATACATGCCCATTGTCAGCCTGAAATTATGCCTGCTTAGACCACATGGCTTGCAGTCCACCCTCCATAGGGATGGGGATTGACAAATTTATATTTGTCATGACATGCCTGTCATCACAGGCCCTTTCAACATCTTCTGCTTCTTTAAGTATATACTTGTTTAACCAAGTTGCTAGTGTTGATTTCTGAAGTGCTAAATCAATTGCTGATTACCAAGTAGTTCTGTGACCATGCATTAATCACTAAAGGAAGAGCACAGTCAACAACCTATAAGATAGGAAAGCCATTTCAGCACATCTGGCAAATGTTGAGAAAGTACAAACAGCGTGCAAACAACCAAATATAAAAAGGAAAGCATAAGATAAGAAAATCCAAGGTACTATTTAAGCATAAACAGAAGCAACTTTATAGCCATCTGCAGTTGGCTTGTGAAACTGAACATTTCTTTACAAATTACTGTAATGCCAGTTAATGGCACACGTAATTTTATCATATTAGGTATCAAGTATTAAGGGCTTAAACTTTCCATCGGTCGTTAAACGATCCCTCCCTAGACCTTGGCACACAGAATTAATGGCAAACTGGACTGACAGATAAGGAGCTATAGCTGTATCAAATTATCGAAATATAAATCAATCAAATTACTTATGTCTAAAAAAGCTTCAGAAAGTTCTAGTATGGCACTGGCATCTCTTTATAATTCAATAACACAGATATGAGAGCTGTGAAAAAACCTAAACTTTATAGTTTTATAAATCTGCTTTAAATCACGAGAATGGTTGTGTTATGTTCATAGCATGTAACATGAAGAATATCTGCAGGGAAGCAAGTTTTCCCCCTTCTAACCAAAAGTGCTTAGGAAGAGACTCAGATGAGTTATTATTCCCCATGCTGGATATTCTGCTTCATTTATGTAAGCTATTTTATTTCAGTGTTTAACAAAATACTATCAGCAGCTTTGAAAGGTTTACTCTGACAAAATGATCACAAGATAGAACTGCTATTTTTCTTTGCTAATTTTGAAGAAATAGAGCAGCAGTAGTACAGATATTTTTAACAACATGGTACTTATAAGTTTTAAATTTAAATTCAGAAAAAAATCAAATCTAATAATTTTTTAACAGTGTTAAAATTTTTAAAAAAGTTGTTAAAAAATCTTACTTTTCATCACAGAAATTATGTAGAAATAGAAGAAAACAGCTATTTTTCTTTGCTAATTTTGAAGAAATAGAGCAGCAGTAGTACAGATATTTTTAACAACATGGTACTTATAAGTTTTAAATTTAAATTCAGAAAAAAATCAAATCTAATAATTTTTTAACAGTGTTAAAATTTTTAAAAAAGTTGTTAAAAAATCTTACTTTTCATCACAGAAATTATGTAGAAATAGAAGAAAACAGTCTTTGCACTACTTCTGCTTTTTTCTGATAGGAGTTGAAACTTTGCAGTCATGCTTGAAATGATAGTTGATTTGAATTAAAAAAGTATAAAATTTATTGCAAACTATAACAGGCAATCAATTGTCTTATGAATTCTTTGTAATTTCCTTCTTTCATACATATTTGTTGCTCACATAGTAGAAGAGCAGTTACGTATCATCAAATCATATCCACTGCTATTCCAGGCACCCATCAAACGATCTTAAAAACATTTATGCTTCCTCTTCCCTACACTGAAAAGTCACTTCATAACCTCACTATTCCATTCCTTCATTTATTTTCAACCTCATTATTGCACTTATATGCACTTACTCTTATGCTAAGACAATTAAGAGCTTTGATTTACAAAGTACACAACCTAGTTTCAAACAGGCCTACTTAAATGATGTCTTTTGGTAAGCTACAAAAGTTGATAGTGTTTGGTGGATACAGTTATATGCCTAGATTTCAGAAAGACTTTTTCCCAAAAATGTTTCTCTTTTAGTGTTGGCTGCACAACTGATCAAAGAATCACATAAACAGAAAGTAGCTTAATCCAAACTCCTGCTTGAAGCCGGATCCAACTAGCTGAAGCTGGTGAGGACCACATCCAGGGAAGTTTTTAGTATCTTCAAGAGTACAGATACCTCCAACCTCTCTGGGCAACCTGTTCCAATACTTATTCAAGTCATTTATATAAGGCTATTTTGTGGCAGAATCGATTTAGATATTAAATAGGCTGTTAGATGACTCTTACTGCAATTCCAATCATGGGGAAACTCAGAAATTTGTGTCAGGAAATGTTTGTGTGGTTTTTTTTAAAGACTAAGGAGTAAATAAAGCAAAAATTATATGTGAAAACTAACAGCTGTAGTGATTTATTCAAATGATTTAATATTTTAATATCAATAATTATCAATAATTATATAATTTTGTTGCAGCATAAGTGGTATTTAGAATTAGACACCACTGTCTTAAAAGACAAAATAAATATAAACATGCGCTGCACATGCTACAAAGAATACTTCGGTCATTGTTGATACTTTTAATTTTTTTGCTAACTGCAATTACCAAGTTCTTCACTAATTTAAATGAAAGAGAAATGCATCTATCACAAGAGACTTAAGAGCCTGTTTAGTTGAATTCAAAGATACATTTAGTTGTTATATTCATAAATAAAAACAAACTAGCTGCCATGCTAATTAAGGAAAATAAAAGATTAAGGAATTTACTAAATTGATTTTAAATCTAGCATTACAGTTTATTACCTTTCACTGAATGCTTCATAAAAGTGAGAAAACATCCATAATTTACAATTTTCACTGTGGGAGTTATGCAGTATTTATAATTTATGGTGCTCTCTCCTCTAAATAGATTTCAGCAAAATGAAATGACAGTTCCTCATGGGAACAACCATCTAATCAATACCAAGGGAGCGTATAGACACTACTGAAAAATTGTCATCACCATTACAAACACACTTTCACATTACCCAAATTTCTAAACATCCATTTAGAGTGAAATGGCGTACATCCAGGGCAGGAACAAGGCGGCCCAAAAATGCACAGCTTAAAAGCAGTCCATCTTTTTCTAAGATTTTACTATACGTACATTAAGAAACTTTATTTATTTTCAGTTACCTAATGCTGTATACATAGAATACGCCTCTAAGAAGAGGGGAGTCATTAGGATCAGTCTGCAATGCAACCTGCATTTTTAGAGGTCCTGCCTAGATATAAGTAACTGTCAGTCAGTCATTTAAAAATACTTTTGTCATGATCATCTATAGGAACTGCAGAAAGCGTTACAGATTTCCAATGATGAGGAACCCGCACTTGCTCCTTTTTACCTACCCACCCAATGTTAGTTCCTGAGACCTAATGACTCCTTTGAAAGACAGACAAAATTTTTTAAAAGTCATTTAGAAAATGTCAGTTATATATGACAATATGCTTGTGACACAAAGTTCCCAGAAAAAAACAAAGTAGCATTCGTGAACCAGATCGTTTAAGTGCCAGAGTTCATCCTTGGATGTCTACTAGAAGGAGTATTTACTGTCTTTAGGCAGCAACAAATAGGTATGATAAGAGGATTAAAGAACCACAATTTGAGAGACTGCAATTTGCACTTTTGTTGGCTTGTCACAACGTTACTGTTACTTCAATACTGCATTTCAATAGATATGGTACATGATCACTGTATGTTAATCATAATCACTGGAAACAGCATAGGTGCTAATAATTATCATAACACAGATGATTATAAATTTAGAGTAACTTCAGATATAAGAGTTCCGTTCAGGTACTTACTGGAGATGCATGTACTTGTGTTATTCTTAACTGGTTTTCCAAATCTTGAACTTTATTTTTCAGTTCTGTGTTTTCAGTTTCTAATTCTTGAATCTACAAAGCAAGTGGTTATTTGGAATTGGGATATTAATTCATTTCAACAATAGCATCCACTGAGAATAAGTTTTATCTGAGATCTGGTGATTTAGAAGCAATTTTTAACTAGCTATCTGATTACAAAAAATAATTAAACTTAAATTTCTGTATCTTCCATGTTTCAGCCTTGCTTTTCTCTTTAATGACCTTGCAAGATGGCAAAAAATAAAATCCTGTTTCACAGTTATCAGGTCTTTTTTCAGATTTCTTTTTTAATATCTGTTGCAATTCTTAGCAATCTAAGAACAATGCTGGAAATTATGCTGTCATAGAAAGCAGATAACACAAATACAGTAGCATGTTCTTTTATCTCTTTAAAAAATACAGTTCAGAACTTACTCTTTTCTGTAAACCTGCAATTTGTTTCCTTGTTTCAACATCTTTTCCTCCGGATTCCAGAAATTTCCTGTAAGCTAAGTCAAATGCTTGACCAATTGTTAAAGTTATCTCTTCTGCCTTTACATAAAACATAAGACTGAAATTAGTATAGTAAGAATATTTTATATTATTATTTTCATTTCAGATGATCACAAAATACTTTACACCATGTATCATGTCCAAAGGGTTTGCTTCATCAATCACGAAGTCAACACTACAAAGGAGCATGGCAAACACTCTTCAGCAAAATAGCCTGACAGAAAACGCTATGTATACAACGTAAAAATACTTCAGAGAAAGAGGGGAGACTGAACAGGCAGACCACAATTAGCTAATTTTTGGTATAAATTATGCCTCTAATTTCTCTAAATATAGATAGCACGCTGCAGTATGTCTTTTTCTGATGATTTCTGAAGCAAATACAGCCTTTTCTATCATTAAATAAATTGTTTTAGTTTTAATGGGTTAATGTTTTCATGATAATGGATGTTTTGACTTCTATTGCTTTTAAATTTATTTTCAACACTTATTTTTAGAAGTCCTATAAAATCTCAATCAGCATAGTGTAGATAAATGTATTTGCCTGCGCAAGTATTTCTGATTACAAAAATCCAACCAAACAGAATTTGCATTTGTATGTGCAAAATATAATAATTTAGTAGTTCTATGCTTATTCGCATCATATGCTATGACGTGTATATACAATCCATACAGAAAATCTACTTTAAAAATAACAGGTAAAACTAAGCATACAAGAAGTTGATTGAGCACATCAAGGTTTCAGAAAAAAATGCAGACTTACAAGAGGCACTAATAAAAGGTGAACATATGGATATGCCATTTGCCACAGAACTTTAGTAGAGAAAGTAAACAGAGTAATTTTTTTTTTTTTAAAACAAGTTGGCAGGGGAACAAAACAAAAAAAAAATTGGAAAAAACATTAATCTGGCCAAAGCTAAACTAGAATTTTGTCTTCTCTATTGAAACGAAAACCTGAAATTGGTTGTTCCTCATGAAAGCAGAGCATTCTGCTCAATGCCGAGAACATTTTTCCTTCACTACCTGTAAGAATATGGAGGGCTGGATGCACAAAAATGGTACAGAACGTGATGCTCCCAGCCTTTTATGCATCAGTGCAACAGTTAAGTCATCCAGCAGAGGTGTGTGAAGACCTGAGTTCTACAGGAATGGGGAATTAACCCCTCTATCTTTTTACTGTGGAAAAAAAAAAAAACATACAGCCACCTTTATTAAAAAAAAAAAACAAAAAACCCCACCAAAACACAAGAAATTATTTTAACCAAATTAGACTGAATTAGACCAAAAAAGCTGAACTAGGACTGCTTTAGAGAATAACTGTTTATGTTAGTAAAAGAAAAGTGTAAGGGACACTAGAAGTATGCAGTCCTATCTTCTTGGAAGGATGAGGGTGGGCTGAAAGGTACCAACTAAGGTGGGATCCTTTGAAATCTGAGAGTACTAATGAACACAGTGCAATTGAGGAAAGTAATACAGTAAGTGGAATATCAGGGTAGAGAGAAGACGAAATGGTGCATTGGTTTGGAACAGAAATGCTACTAGTGTGCAGAGACTGCAAGGGCAATTTAAAATCATGGGAATGTGTGAAAAAGAGACACAGGATAGAAATTTGAAGGTAAATGAACAGATGTATATAGCAATTCTGAACAATCTCTACTGAGGGCACTGGAGCAATGCAGGTGAACAACAAAATCACCAGAAACACTGAAGTAACACACAATGCTATATAATTGCATATAAATAGAAGTGAATATGCATCTGTTTCTAAAAAATATATTACTTCCTCAGTATTTCCTTTGTATGATATCTCAGCTACTTCAGAATAAATCAAAACGAGAGTTATAAAAAAAACCCTAAACATCCCTTTTTGGTGTTGATTCCAGTGTTTTTCTTTGTTAATTACTTTCTGCCAGGGTAAACACATGACCCTGTTTCAGCTAGACACCATTTTCTTCATTTCCTGTCCTAAAGTTGTTTTTTTTTTTTTTGCTATTGCACATTTTTGAACAGTTGCCCTGTTCTATCTCAGACACAAGAAAATGTCAGTGGTTGGTGCAATGAATTCTCTGGTAGTGCATCATGGCATTAACAAACTTGAGAGACGGGGCAGGGGAGGGGGGCAGAGAAGGGGGAACCTTGCTAAAAAAAAATCTGACGCAGACATCAGCAGAAGAGCCTGTGAGGGTATCTCAGCCACAGGGTCACAGCAATCTCTGCAAAACAGCTGTGCAAACATTTCAAGCTTGGTGGGATGCAGTCTGTTCTCTGAGAGTATTGCAGATGCTTGACCTAGGATATGGAGCCGGGCAGTAAGAAGAATTGTCTCAGAAAACCACCTTAGATCAATAAAGAAAAAGGCTCTCCTTTAAATTAATGCATCTAAGTTACAAGACACTATATTGCCATGAAAGATTATATCAGTGACCCCAATTAAAAAGCAGGCTATCTGCCTTTATTAACCATTCCTGTTTTATTTCAAAGCAGACCAACCAAAGTCCGTAACAGTCACTCAAATTCTTTTAAAATGTCTTGCATACTTACACACTTTTCGCTGTCAAATACATAGCACAGATGCTTATTTGATTCTGAGTCTTTGCATATGAAAGTAAATATTCTCTTGTCAGTTTTATCATCAGCACAAAATGATATCCTGTGGAGTTGACAGTTGTGCTGGACTTCCTGCAAATAAAAAGAAATATTATTTTCAAGAAATTACTATACTTGCTTAGGATAAAAATGCACAAAGTAAATCTCTGGATTTACTCACGTACGTAAGAGCAGGCAAGTTGCAGTAATATTTTTGAATGTCTCTCACTGTACATGAGAGCACCCAAAAATGGACTTAAAGTATAACAAAAGTTAGCAAACTCATCTCCTAACAAATGTTCCCATTTTTACTGAATGTAAGTAGGAAGTTTTTATTTGGACAGCATTTATCTGGAAGTGTTTATTTGGACAGTAATTTCAGTTCTAGAAAATTGTTTTTTACTGTTGCTTTGCATCCCTGTGCAATTTATTTAGGGACTGATTATGTAAAATACTCTGTTCTTTTTCCAGGTGTACACCATCTTCAGATTTCATCATCTCCGAGGGGTTGTTAAAATGGTTTTACTGAAATAAGTCCTTACCTTTGTATCTTAAATATGGAAAACAGAAATAAAATGACTTTGTTATCCAAACACAGGGGCACAGAGAAATAAATCAGACATGTAAATAATTGCTTACTTAAGGTACAACATAAACAGCTTTTAAACATTATCATTTGCGTATTTTTGATACCATATTTTAGTTTCCATTAAAAACCATTTTCCAGCTATTTAAAAAGTTGCAGTGGCAATGCTCTTCAGCTGAGAGAGCTTGACAAAACTGAAATAAACTTTCTCAACTATTTTTTTTGTTGTTTTCCTTCAACAAGTTTCTTCTTGGTATTTTATTTTATTTGGCTTATTACATGGGAAAGCAGTATTTGCTTTAAAGGAAAATATGCAGTTTAGATGTGAACTATTATCTATTAAAAAAAAAGTTTCTGTGCAGCATTGAGGTTCCCAGATTGCTATAAGCTCATAAAGAAAGGCATGCCCTCTCTGCACGCAACCATTTATCAAAAAAATGTACCATATGGGCAATCTTTTCCCCTTGCCCCAACCAGGTTCCTTTTCTCAGTCTTTACAGCCGTTCTTCTGCATATCCTATTTCTCCCATGTCCCCAAATCTCTCTCACACTTAAGTCTCTTTCTGTTGTAGCTCTTTAACAGTTACATATACTAACACATGCTTGTTCTGGCTCTTTTAGGTTTATAAATCCATCTAACTACTTTAGGTCATTTAAGGACAGAACCACTGTTCTATAATCCTCCTTTTTTGAGTGCCAAGTATAGAATCAAGTCCTGGTACATGAGTAGGCCTCCTGTTCCTACCACAATTAATAGTCATCACATGAATATAAACCAATATTTCTCTGTAACAATATCGAAGTGATTTGTTTCAAAAACTCGCAGAAAAAAATTACTGTAATCGGTGATGATAACACGGAATTTAAGTAATTTCCTAACGCATCTGTAAATTGTGCAAAAAGAAGGAAAACTTGATTCCAATTTACATTTACATGTAGCTTTAAGAAACGAAGTGGGGGAGATAAAAAGACTACTCATAGTTGATTACCATTTGAGTTGTAATAACAGCATTGCTAAGAGATTAGAATGTTCCTATTCCCTCAGGAACTTCCATCCCACAGCTTTCTGTTAATCTCTGCAGGAAGATTTAGGAAGACTAACACATTTTGGCATTTAAAACTGTTATTTTAAAACAGTTTTTGCCAGGATATGGGGTTTAGTACCCCTTTGTGCCCTATGACATAAGGAAGATGCAAAAACTGCCATTGAAGTTGACATGGATATTTCTTGCCCTGTCTGCTTATGAACTGTTGAATTGTGGTTGTATCAAGAGTGTGAAGTGAAAATGGGTTGCAAGTAGATACAGCTTTGAACTAAAGCTACCTTTTCTCAACAGGCAGTATCGCTGTCTGAATGGTAGCAATTACTCCGGAATTAAAAAGCAGTAACAAACAGTTCATTCAAATCCAACCTTCAACATATGTATAAAAGATTTAAGAGCACTCAGATGTTAAGAATTGCTGACTATTGAATAAATACTTTTTAGCTTCATTATATTTATCTCGTTACTCCTCTTTGAAGTCTGTGAGGAAGATGTTTTGTTTACTATGTAACCCCTTCCAAAATACCAGAGCAAACAAAGGAACAGAAAACCCATCCATGGGATGACTCAATGGACTTAACTGCTGAAAAGGCAGGAATTGTCATGCTGTGCCAGATGAAAAGCCTACAACAGTGCTTATGGCCTGCTACATGAAATTTACAGAGAAATGGGTAACACACCTGAGAAACATAAGCATTCTAGGGAGGGGGCATACAATAAAAAAAAGGTGAAAACACAAGAAAAGGAGGAAACAAAATGAAGAGGTTAAGGAAAGAGCGGTGCAATTCCAAAGCAGCAGCATGAAGAATGAGTCACTGCAAACAAATTGTCTCTTCATTCACCTGCAAACATCTACATGTGGGCACCTACACAATAGTGACCATTTGGAAAGGTGTTTATCAAATGCAGTGTTAACATTTATTTATCACAGTGTTTTCCTCTTCCTCAGAGTTTAAAAGTTCTGGTGTGAAACGATTAAAAAAATTAAATCCCACATTAGCTATAGTCTGTATTTTGGAGTATCAAGTACCTTCCTGGGAAGGTGTCACCCATGTGTTATAACAAGAAATGGTATTTTAGAAGAATTTTCCATCAACAGAATGGCTGTCATTATAATACTTTTTTAAAATATAAAACAATAAAAACATTAAAAACAGTTAAAACAATATTTAATTACTAGTTTAGCACCATAAACATCTAAGTCTCTTACCTTTGTTTTTGGATCTAGAATTTTTACACCATAGATTGAGATTTGTAATTCAACTTTGGGCGTCTTCTGGCCTTCAGATTTCTTGATATGTCTTGCAAACTATAAGATGAAAAATACAACAGCAATCGCATTAATAGTAAGTTTTCTTTTTTTTTTTTTAAATTACTTCTCATTTCCTCTCAGCTCCTTCCACCTGAAGTTGTTTGCTTCCTTCTTCAAAAAGCTCTTATAAACAACGCCAACCATTCCCAAAGTCACAGTTGGGCACAGAACAGCATTTCTGATGGCACACTGTAGAATATTCCTATAATTCAAGAAAAAATATTTTAAAATTACTTAGCTGGTTCTCTTGAAATTTTATCTGCTGTTTATGCACTTAATTTAAGCTTTTGCATGGGATTTCTAGGAGAACAGTAGAAACATGAACACTCGCAGACAGTTTGTCAACCGCTTGGTTGTTGAGCAGTGAACATCTTTATGGTTTTCACATCCCACTATTTCTACACTCCTGTACACATGCATGGAGGGTACCTCCCGTATGTTCCTCCAAGGAAATCAGTTCTTTTAAACAGGTTCAGTGTGAAAGCACTACAGTTGTCAATACCTAAGAAATACTTGATCTATTCTATCATATTCTCAGGATTTATTTGCTAACAGTTCACTAGATGATGGCTAGACATTTTATATAACTGAGTCAAGTAATGTGTCCTATTCAATACATTTTCCATCCTTTTATATCTCCTTTTCTAGCTGCTAGATCTGACTTGTCTTTCTTTCATGAACACTGCATATAAAATAAGCAGAGTATCTAAAATTTGCTACTGCATGGCAGTTAAGAAGTGTCATGAATTTGGGTAACTTTCTTAGCAAAGCTACAGAATTGCTCTACATTTTGCTCTGTTACCAGCCCTTTTCCTCTCAGGTCTTTGACAGCCTGGAATGGTATTTTCAAATGCATAAATAAGGATGATGACTCACTGAAGGCCAGAGGAGTTGGAGTCTCTGCTTCACAGCTATATGTTTGAACACATTGTCCTCAAACTTGCTCTCACTCAAGTATAATTGAGCACATAATTCACCATCAGTACAAATAAACTATATAAAATGTCAGTGAGGACAATGACTTTTAGTGGCATGGAGTCTAGGACGTCAACAAGGGTGCTAACCTATCTTAAGAAGGGTTAGACCTGGAAGACAGAAGCCTGAATTACCTTGTGATTGCGAAGTACTTGGCTGTAGCCAACTGATACCTCCCCCACAAACACCTAAACCCCTGGTTTTAATTAGTTATTTAAGTGATAGTTGAGGGTTTGGGTTTTTGCTCTGTTCCTATTCCTATGCCAACTACTAATTGGGAAATCTTTCCACGAACTCAACTGCTTTACATAGTATGACTGTCTCCATCTATTTTATTTCATTTTGCTTGTAGGCAGCTCCGTTCATGGCAAATTATTAACTAGTTTTAAGAACCACCCTAAAAACACATAATTAACCTGTTTTTCCCTTCCTCTCAATTTTATTCCTCATTTTGAAAGTACACTTATTGAAAATTTTAGTAACTGAACATTAATTTATAATTAATCCTATTAACTTCATACAGTAATATGCCCTATCCAGACAGTTTACTATTGATTAATGTATCACATCAACTGATGAATATCACACACTTCACAAGTTAGTTAAAAAAAAAAACAACCAAAAAACCCACCTAAACCACTCTATGCCATTCTCAAAACCACCTCTTAAATCTAAATACCCATTTTACATTTCAACAGCTAGGATTGCTACAGTAACTGGCAAAATACTTTATGAAGGGTTGTACATGATGACTTACTAGTGAAAATCAACTAGTCAAAAGTCAAGCAAATCTAACTAACTTCTAGTTCTGCCTCTCTTCAGTATCATGTATATAGCTCTTGTAATATACCCATCCTTTTCCTATCCTATTTATCTTCAAGTCCATTTCTCACATATTTAGAGTATACTTTTAATACAGTTTAATGAATATCCCCATTCCTTTATTTTAATTAAGGTGGGTCATCTCATATGCATCTTTTTATTTTAAAAAAATAATTTTATAGAAAATAACATTAAAAAAACCTAGTCACTGGTTTACAGGCATTTTGGCCAACAACATTTCTTGACTTTGTAGGACAATTCAAATTTGCTACAGGAAAAAAATGTTTTCTTTAACAAAAATCACTAATTAACCCCCCCCCAAAATCTGACTTAAATTTTATACTATCAATTTAACCTATTTGATTCTTAAGTCTCTGCTTTAAAAAATTTGAAAATGATAGGCCAATCAATGTTTCATTAGCAGAGATTTTTTTCCTCAAGATGAATATAAAACTTAAGATTGTTTTTCAGATCATTTTCATACATTTACTCAATACCCCCACTCTACCAGCTTTCCTTTCTGATTTGTAATTTGATTATGTCCTTTTATTGGCTAAAACTTTTGAGGACATACGTGGTGCCTTTTCATAGTACAACAGGGCTCTGCGCTTGGCTCACTTTGCTATGCGTTAAATAGAATGACCGCAAAAACCACAGATGACCTGGACAGTTTGGGCATCTCAATTTCCAATGCACTTTACAGTGCACAGAAACATACCTATGCAGTAGATAATCCTGGGGCACACCTCGATTTGGAACAGCCTTGAACTTGAGTGAACCCTGGCTTTTTGGAAATGTCCCTTTATAAAAGGACTGCACACAAGTATTTCTGTGCAGTAATGAAGAGGAGGCATAAATGATATTTGATTTTACTGAGTTAAAGCCATAGTGTATGTTGAGAATGATGATTAAACGCTTGGTTTTCCAACTGTAATCAACTCAGAATCCTGAACAACAGCTACAACACAAAAACTTTCTGAAATAAGTAGATCTGAATAACTTGCATGACTTTTAGAACAGCTGGCCAAAGCTTGCTCCAAGTAGTCAAGAAGTGTTACAACAGTGAGGAAGTTCCAGAGTATAATCCTGTGCCAATATTAAAAAAAAAAAAAAGGTAAACAAAATGACCCTACCACGTCTCTACTCTCAAAAGGCATAAATCAAGTTCAAGAACTAGAGAATTCAAGTGAGAGGAAATTAATGACGATCAATATGGATTTTACAAAAAAATGCAGCTTGTCAAAATAGACAAAGCATTTGACTGAGTTTTGCCTGCCATTATATTTAGGAAATGAAGCAATACAAAGAAAGTATTAGTTAAGTTAGTTACATTAATCTCCAGATGCAGTTATAAACAGGAAATTGTCATTGGGAAGATATGTTTCTAATATATTCCAGCAGGGTTTATTTCTTAAGCATGACATTACTGAACAATGACCAGGAGGAAAGTAATTACTGATAAAATCTGCAGGCAGAAAAAATAAGAGCAAAAAATGGGGAGCAAAGTAACTAAGGATCTGAAATCTAAAATCATTACAGAGGAAGCTTGCAGATCACGAAGGCTTATGGAGGACCAAATAACACAGAGAACACATCACCAATGAGAACACCACAGATTGCCTGTAGGCAAACAAACCATCTCTGTTGCAATGCCAATTTTGCAAACCATACATATGGGAACAAACTTCCTTTCTTGGGAGACTACCCTGTGAAGATAGAATTAAGAAAGTCTTGATGTCATGGTAGGCTTTCTGCAAACTGTGGACTCTTCTCATGAAGCTACGCTTGGGAATATTAATGCAATCCTTGGATATTTCAAAAAGATCCTTAAGACAACAATAATGGCTGCACTGCATCAGCTGCTTGTGAGAACTACTCAAGTTTTATGTTCTGAGGTTTTCCAATGAAGAAGGATGTTGACAAAATGGAGAAAGATCACAGGATATTTGCAAAAGTTAGCAGAGGACTGGAAACCCACTTTATAAGAAACGCCATCAAATCAAAAACAAGCTAATAGTGAAAGAAAAACACAAAAGAATCTCTTCAACACAGACATCCAGAGAGACAAAAAAGCTATTTAATCAAAGGTTTACTGAGATACAGTGACTGAAAAGTACACATAGACAAATTAAAAAAATCTGGTGCAGTTACTCTCTTAATGCTTTTCCTACCCACTCCCTGCTCTGTGTAACAACAGATAACATATAGATACCGATCAGTAATTTCTTTCGTAACCGACCTCTAGAAAGCCAAGTTCATCCACCTCCCAAACTTGTGCAGGGTTTGAACAGCAGCTCCTAACACTTAGTCAGGTATCAGCCAATTTGCTTTTTTTTCTTTATTTTTTCTACTCATTCCTTCTACCTAAAGAGGACCCTGAGGGACCTCTGGACAGGGGAGATTTACAAACATTATTTTCTCCTTTCAGCACACATTTGAAACAAAGTAATATTTGTAGCTCACACAGTAACAAGACTATTTAAGAGGGTAAAAATTTGTAGCCTCCCATTGGCATCAAAATGGACAATGATATAAAATTATAATGAATCACAGCATGGCTTGGGAAGAGATACGATGGGCCAAATACTTAAGCTGTTAGTTTATACGTATATTGTTCTCAGGCAAGACACCCAGATTTGGCCCAATAATAATATGAGCAGCTCAGTAGGATGGGCTAGCTTTTATTTAACTGCTTTGGAATTGACATCATATTTTCCTTGAACCTTTTAGGGAAAGCAACAGATACAAATAAATCTATTTTCTATAGTTTAATTTAGCTTTAAAAATAAAGAAGAAAAAACTTCCATATATCTTGTCTTTTATTACAGTAGCAGGGAAAATTGCAAACTTTGAGACTCACTAAAATTACATTTGAAATGCTTATGCATCAAGTCTTAGCAAACCACAATCAGAGGATTAATTAACAAAAATAACATGAGGAAAGTTAAGTTGCTAAGCCACTATCCATCGTATTTGAGAAGTCGTGGCAGTCCGGTGAAGTTCCCACTGACCAGAAAAGGGGAAACATAACCCCCATTTTTAAAAAGGGAAAAAAGGAAGACC
>NW_008794493.1:642036-698080 GCF_000699145.1 Aptenodytes forsteri
GTGGCTGCCCCATCCCTGGAAACATTCAAGGTCAGGCTGGATGGGGCTCTGAGCAACCTGATCTAGTTGAAGATGTCCCTGCCCACAGCAGGGGGGTTGGACTAGATGACCTTTAGAGGTCCCTTCCAACCCAAATTATTCTATGATTCTATGAAAAAAATCACATTTTAAACCAGCCAGGACCTTTAGTTAAAGAAATAATGGTTAAAACAAATTCTATGAACATCAATTTAAGCTATGCAAATCAAAACTGTGTGCTTTTATTTAATATTTATACCTCACTGCACAATTCAAGAGTTTAGTAAAAAAACTCAAAACATCAAAGGTAGACATTTCTGTGATTTGGGTGCTAATCTTCAGCCCAGGGAATAGAGGTTCAACTCCTTCATTCTACGCAGGCTTCCAGTGAGACATCAGACATTGCACTTCATGGGGACACCTTAAAAGATGTCTGTTTGTGGGCAACGTACTTGTCTAAGCTGAGATACAGCTATATACCTGGCTTTGAGAAGATGCTTTTCCTCTTTTTTCGTAACAACTTTCACTATAAGGAAAGATGCCTGAAAAAAAAAAATAGGCCCTATTTCTTTTGCAGTGACTACGTATCATCTTTTTGGTCATATTAAGGTCCAAACTCTCATGCACATTTTATGTGGGTATAATAAATTATGACACCTCTGAATAATAGCTGTCAAGAAGAGGAAAAGGATGAAAAGGCCACAGATACGCGAACTTGAATCTCTTGATAACCAGCTGGGTAGGGAAAAAGCTGTCTCAGAAATCCATTTCTAAGGAATATGTTGTATTTTATTTTCCAAACACACACTGGCCTGAGAGGAATACTATTGATCTATTAACCACAGTGTAGAAGACAATGTGGTACAGTCTTTTTTCCATCTCTCACTCCCTGAAGGTTTTTCTTTTGTTTGGGGGGTGGGGTGTTGGGTTTTTTTGGTTGTTATTTTGTTTGGTGGTGTGTAGTTTTGGGGTTTTTTTTGGTGGTGTTTTTTTGTTTGTTTTTTTTGGGGGGGGGACAGGGTTGAGAGAAAGGGTAAACAGGTATTCTCTTCAACTCTTCACAGGGTTGAGAGAGAGGGTAAACAGGTATTCTCTTCAACTCTTCTCATCTGATCTGCTTTGGTCTTCAGGCTGTCCCTGGCTGGTCCCGAACCACACATTCTGCTTTCTCCAGTACTTCAAAGAGAACAGTCATGGCTGTAAGGCTTGACTGGAAACCTCTTTATCCCAACATTAAAAGAGTTTCTGTACTCCACCCTCCTCTGTCCTTTCAACAACAAATGAAAACCAGCTTTAACAAGAAAGGGAGCTCAGAACAATATCCACTGATGGTCCATTAAGGGCAGCAGCAGGACAGCATCACAGTATGTGTGGAGGTGCATGAAAGAGCACTCTTCACTTTGTGTATCCTTATGGGTCAAGGAGCTGATGAAGAATATTTCAAGTAGCTTCAAAGTGATAAATTCTATTTACATTATCTCTGGTCATCTCCACTTACAGAAGAAAAGAGAAGGAGAAAAGGAGACAGAGTTGGAAGTTGGGTAAGAGAACAGCCTTAAGTTTGGTCCTCACAAAAACATCCCTTTAAAGACTGTAAAAGGAACAGCCCAAAACTCAGATGTTTACCTTCTGTTTCTCCCTAACACCCATCCACGTGTTTTCTTACTAGTGGTCTGGTTATGCTGCCTTTTCCATCTGTTATGCTGATCTTTCCACCTGTTCTCACCTCTGGCAACCCTTCAAGCACTTTTTGAGAAGGACCAAATTCATTCCTACAGTGTGATTTAGAAGTTGTGGAAAGTAATCATTTCACTTTATAAAATGAAGTGTGATTTGACAACATTTACACATTTGAATAACGTAGGCATCTTCTGATACAACTTCTTGGTACCATTTTCCTTAGTTTTTATTTCATTCTAGAAATCAGTTTGACTAGAAATCTGGCAGGAAAAAAAAAAATTTAATAAATTATGAGAACAGTTCACCTTACTTTAGAAATATAAATACACATTTTAAAACATCAGTGTCCAACTTCCTTCTTTCTCCTGCAGTACAGCTCCAAGAAATTTGAAAACATGAGGGGAAATCCCAACTAGATAAAACCACTGGACAACCCTCTAGAAAAATTTAATATAGATGCTTGAAAAAACTGTATATTCAAATTGCAACTGACCCAGCAAAACTGTAAAGTGTTTAGAAAATGTAGTAGTATTATTTGGGATAAAACAAGTACAATGAAGCATCAAGAAAAATTTCCTCCAAGTTATTGTATTTTACTGTAGAACATCAGCTCCACCTGCTGGTAAAAGTAAGTTCATGGAATGGCATGCTACAGTTTTGCACAAACCTGTTTGGCAAGTGAAGAGTCTGTGCTGTATGAGTTAAGAACTTTTGATTTAAAGAAGTAAAGAGTTGTATATCAAATGTCTATTCTAACAGTTTGATGACATGATGGCTTAAGAAAAATAGCTAACAGTGACAGTATTTCTTGGTCTATATATCACTGTAAGCACATGACTTCAAAAGGTTATTAGTGTGATGCATGCCAGTTGTAAAAATAGCTCCAAATATTAAGTCAGCTGTTTTTCTGCTAGCTATTAATTTTCATTAAAACCAAATTATGATTAACAACATTGTAATTAAAACCAAATCTATATAATCAAAAAATATAAACATAGCATCACAAGCTACGCATCTTTTAAAAACTTTCCTACTCCAAAACACGCTATGTATGTTTTCTTTCAATATAAGACATTAGTTTTCAAGCTGATTTCACTGGTTTAAATTTTTTAATTAACATTTTCTAAGAACAAGCTAGGGATGTGTGGTTAGTAATAAAATCTAGTACCTCTAGGCTTCTCTTCAAAGAATTCAGACCCACAACATAAGTCAATGTTGAAATGAGTATTCAATTAATTGAGGATTGTTTCAAACATAAAACCTCTTTATTGCTCTCAGAATTCTGTTCCAAGATTTTTCAAGTCTTTCCAAAAGTTGTCTTTAATTACTTTGTTGAGTTTTCTAAATAAACTCGTGACTATGTAAGATCCCATGTAATACTTGATATCTAAGCTCCAAACTTCGAAGCTTGAAGAAAATAGTGTAATTCTGGCAGCAATGATCCAGACACATATCTCCAAGGCGGTTTATTTAGGGAACACGTGTAAAAAGTTAGAACAGATATCTACATACTCCAATGACACCGCAAGTATATACAAAAAATTTCTGCTTTTAAATTTTAGTGCTAGGCTGACAAATGTATTTTCCCAAGAAAGGAAAATAGTTCTGGCTCTTCCTACACTTCAGAGACCAGTTATTTGAAAACCTTTTTGGACCTGTTTTCAGAGGAAACTATTTCAAGGTACCAATCATACAATCCAACCCACCAAAAGCCTCCAGTGATCAGTGAGAGCCCAGGCTACCCTGGAGTTCCACCAGTGAGACAGAGACACTTAGCAGCTGCTTTACTTAGGAGGAGTCTGGTAAAACATCATTAAAATAGAATCAAAACTTCTCCATAGCAGGATATTATCTTCACAGATTTGTGCACAGAATTAACTTTGCTCAGGGTAATGGAATTTTATAAACACAAAACATCTAACACAACAAGGCTTCACTCCAGTATTAGCTGTAAACTGTACGAGGTGCACACAAAACCATACATTTTGTTTCCACTGATAGCATGCTGCAGTGGTTAAAAAAGGGTCATACTTACATTAGCCTAAAACACTTGAAAACAACTAGGCAATAATGTCTCTGACGAACTCCAGCAGAGTAAATCTTTTTGGCATAAAACATTCTAAGAATTGAGTAAGTGAATCTTTGAAGGCAGCTGCACTATTTTGGCAGAGCGCAAATAATGGCAAACAACTTCTGTTTCAATACCTTAACACGATTACTAATCAACCTTGTAAAGATGGCTTTTCCAAGGGAAACCTCAGTCTTAAAAGCTGAGCTATATGAATAGTGTTTCGTGCCTTCTTTCTTCCTTTTTTATTATAGTAGTAACACAGAATCGAATTTTTCAATATTGATTCCCAAAATTTTCTGTCCATTTCCAAGGAACTTCTGTTTAAATGAATAATGAAAACCCTAAAAAAGTTATGGAAAGTACAACAGTAGGCAGAACAATTTTTACATCTAAATAAACGAATGCTCCAATAGCTCTAAGCAGCTAAGCATGAAACAGTGCAATTCGACAGCAATGTGAGTTAGCAGACAAATCAAATCAGCATTCCCTACCACAACGCATAGCATTTGAGGAGTTTTAAGCATATTGGCTGTCACTCAAAACAGTCCAGTCAAAGCCACGTTATCAGTTAGCAACCCTCAACAAGACATTTCATTAGGATACTTTCCAATTGTCTACCGAGTCCCTCAGTGCCCAAGGACATATAACCAAGAAGTCACTGTAAACATCTGATTTTCTCAGCCATCTACGTGCACTAGCACATAGATGGTGTTTGTGCACACAGACCTTTTCCAACGAAACATGAAGACCTGGAGGACAAGGCAGTAATGCCCCTTGTCGTAAACAGGCCGAAACATGGAAAAGTTTCGTTTCCATGTCCTCCAGGACAAGGCAGGACAATGCAGTAATTGCCCCTTGGACAATTACAAGGGAGGACAAGGCAGTAATGCCCCTTGTCGTAAACAGGCTTGCTTTGTAAACCCTATTCTCCCACTACAGCTCTATCTCCAGATACATCACCAATTATCACAGCTGGAGGGTCAACAACATTCATGCCAATGTCACAAGCTTTCACCTCCAGTCTAACAGTCAGTTTACATGGATCAGACGCGTTAGCTTTAGATGAAGAGCAGTCAGGGACAGCCAGTACCCACAGAGCTATCACAGCCCACTTACGGCATGGTTTGACATTCTTACTCCTGCTCTCTGGCACCAACAGCTTACCTTAAGTGGGTGGGTACTCTATGTTTTGCAACAAGAGGCAACTTGCCTAACTGGGACTCATAGGAAGCAATGCACAGCCCAGAGAAATGCAGGGCAGACATTACCGAAGTCACTAGTTTTTTGGTCAAGGAAGAGTTCATTTTCTTAAATTCTCTGGCAACATGTTTGGAGTGCCATAATTAGAGACATTCAATAGCCATAAAGTGAGGATGGCAGCTAAAACAAATTGTTGCTACCTAGGTTTGTATTAACAAAGCCCTAAAGTTTCCAAAGAACAAGCATTACGCATTAAGGTACATAAACTTTATACTATAAAGAATCGTATAATCTAGGAGACAACTAAATATTTGTACAGCAGAACATCTGATAATACGGACATAATAGGGAGGGGCCTACACACCAGTGAAGAGATTAGTAAAAGCAACTGCTTCTAGAACCAATGAATTTACCTAGAAACACTTACAAGGTGTCTTATCTGTGAAAACAGGTTAAGAATACATTCCATTTATACTTCATTAAAAATTCTTTCTTACCTTTAATTTTCTAACAGCATCTCTTACAACTTCCGTGCCTTTGGGCTGCTCTACTTCCGTACTGCCAAGAAACTGAAAAGATTGTAATTTGTGAGAAATAAGTTATGCATTGAAAGGCCTAATTAACTCAAGTAATCTTATTTTTCCAATTTCCAATTATTTCCAAATAACATTTTGGAAAGACAATCATTTCAACAGTTGATAAGTAACAAATCTTCATACAGCTATTTCTAATCAAAAGAACAACAAGAATTAAATTCTAATTAGACAAATATCAGGAGTTATCAAAAGCAGCTTTTAAAAAACATTTTATTTATCTCGATCCTACACAAGTCTGTAAATTAGAGGTTAAGTACCTTTTTCCACTGGGAAATTGTTATTTTGGTAATATCATCTCTTTTAGAAAATAATGAAAAAATGCAAAAAAAATACTGATATAAGATACTTCCCATGAATCAACACCAGCCAATGGATTGGACTACGTTACTAAAACTTTCATACAGTGATGCAAGATAAATGAAAAAGGCCTGATTTCGCTCTCAGAGCTGCTTGGTACAGTAATTTCATAGATTTAAAGGAACTAGGCTCCAACTTACATAAAAACAAGGCTCATATTTAAAGAATTTCTACTAGGGATCATATTTTTACCAAGTAAGGTTGTAATGAAAACCAAACATACACCTGTTAATATATGGAGCATGATACTTCAAAGGGTCCTTACCATTTCTTTATTTGTACATTGAAATACCTTTACGTTCTTCTATACGATTTTGCTTGCCTTCTACTATACCGTTACAAAAGGTATGATAATCCTGCCTAAACCGCATTTGTGTAATAATTTAATTAATCTTGAATTGCCTGATTTTCACATTCACACCATGTACCTGTATATGGCAAAATAATGCCAGCAAGAAAGAACAAACCCCCTTTTTTCTCTAAAGTACACAATTTTGTGTAACACGATGCACAGAGGTATGTATAATTTTTGTCTTAGCAGTTTCAAAAGGAACTTAAATTTATGAAGCTACAGATGCTTTCAACATAGTAACTCTTAAGTTTTTAATTTTATTAAAACTTCAAAACGTGTTTACTGTAGTCAATGTGCTCAAGCTATACTCCTGCAAAGAAACTTTGCAGCTCTACCAATAATTAAGTCTCATTAGAAATTTGCTACTGACTCTGAAATACGATGTGCCACCTTGAATACAACAGTGTGTAAATCAAAACACCACGCACATCTGCTGTCAATATTCTCTACTATTACAATTCTCCAGCTAGGAGACCAAGGTTTTATAGTAACAAAGCAGAAATCTCTATTATTGATTTGATGTCTTTCATGCAACATCTCCAATGACTTTAAATAGAGGGTGTGCTCCTCCCTGGAAAAGTGACAGTTGCAGAAAATGCATACAGAGAAAGAAGAACGATTCTTGGACATTATGGATACTACATGAGATGGAGACAGAAAGGGAAACATGAGCGAATATATGTGAGCAAATGTATGTGAGTAAAAAAAAAAAGGTAACCACAAGCTTAAATGGACAAGAAAGAAAGTAGATACGGTCAGATGAGAATCTAAGAGGAATGCCGATAATACCAGGTATTTGTACACAAGCATATTTAAACATCACACACTTGGCACAACACAAGAGGTAGAAGTGTAATTGCTGTAAATTTTGTGAGCAGGCCAGGGTACATTATATACGGTACAGGAATCCTGCATAAACACAGGAAATAACAGCTGCAAGTGTGGACAAGGCTCCATGAACAGACAGCACAGGTCACTGCTGCCCACGGTGACATGGAAGACGGCTGAGCCTACTTCATCCACACATGCTTCCTAGTATTTGTGTAGTTTTGAAACTGGCAGCTCCAGAGGCATTATCAATGTAAGCAGCCTGGTACTTCTTGATACAGATTTAGGGCCAGGCCTTGGGTGGAACTGTGTCAAGTACACTTCTAGATGCCCCGGGGTATGCTGCCTCGCCTGCAGCCACTTCTCCAGCAGGGCACAGGGCTGTCATACATTTCTTATTTGCTTACTTTCATCCAGATGACTGGTATCTGAGATAGCAAAAGATATCTCAAAAGCAATAGAGTCATTTCCCCTCCCCTTCCCTCTCAGCTATCTCACTCTTATTCAAAGTCCAAGAAAGATGAAGGTATCTTCGCTGTATTCAACAGATCCCAACAGCAGACCAATCTTTCCATGATCAGTAACTTCCATAAATACTGTTTTCCCAGGGGCTTGTACCTCATGTTAACTCACATTACTGCCTTAGAAAGTGTAAGCACCAAATTAAGCTTCTGCCGCAGCTAGGGAATCTGTTAAATGTCACTGAATTTTTAAGCCCATAGTAATGTTCCCAAAATCAGAAATTACCATTTCTGATCATGGAGGGGATTCTATCTAAAAAGAAAGATAAACTGCTAAAGCACAGGTTTAAATGACTGACAAAACCTGAAGAAACACACACTAATTGGGTTTGCTCGACAAGTTACAAAAGAAATAAGGAACCAAGACCCAAAGTATATGGAAACATCATGAGCATTGTATCAATATTTATGGAACATAACTTAACCAACCAGAATTCCACCAGTCACTTGCAATGCGCTGTCTTCCAGATGAGTATCAGTTTTGACATTAAGCATCACTACTGAAATTTTTATTGCTCTCAGCAGTTTTGAACTGGATGTGGAATTAGAGCTTATGATTAATAAACTATTCAGCGTAGGAAAATATAGTAAGTTGCATTTAATCCAGAAATATAAAGAAGATTTGTAGGTTAAGTGTTAATACCAATCAGAGATGACGAGACCATGCCATGGATTGCATTGTTTCTATCTGATACATATTTGTATCTCTGTTAACTGCAGTTCTATTTTTTTTATTCAGGTAAGCTCAAATTTTAGTTATAACTGCTTACACATTTCATGTCTGACCTTCATAAGCTTTCTCATTTAATTTTTTTTTTAAGAGCAATAACAACAGCAATTAAGAGCAAATATTCTGAATATTTCTATTAGACTGATCTATTTTGGGGCAAAATACTAACAGAATTTCAGATCAAGACAAGTTTTTTCTAATTATAACAAAAGAATGACTATGCAGTACAGGTTTAACATACAGCTAACTGTCGCGGTTTAACCCCAGTTGACAACCAAGCACCACACAGCTGCTCGCTCCCCCTTCTCTCCCCGCCATCCCCCCCTGCCCCCACTGGATGGGGGAGAGAATTGGAAAAATGAGAAAACTCATGGGTTGAGATAAGAATAGTTTAATAATTGAAATAAAATAAAAAAATAATAAATTGTAATAAAAGGAAAACAACAAGAGAGAGAGAGAGGAACAAAACCCAGGAAAAACAAGTGATGCAACTGCTCACCACCTGCCAACTGATGCCCAGCCAGTCCCCGAGCAGCGATGACTGCCCCTCACCAACTCCCCCCAGCTTATATACTGAGTATGACGTCATATGGTATGGAATATCCCTTTGGCCAGTTCGGTCAGCAGTCCTGGCTGTGCTCCCTTCTTGTGCACCTCCTCGCTGGCAGAGCATGGGAAGCTGAAAAGTCCTTGACTTAGTATAAACACTACTTAGCAACAACTAAAACATCAGTGCGTTATCACATTATTCTCATGCTAAATTGAAAACACAGCACTGTACCAGCTACTAGGAAGGAAATTAACTCTATCCCTGCCGAAACCAGGACACTAACATATTAACTGGAGGCTTTTTATTGCTTGCTTTTGTATCTGCTCTGTACCTTTTCTGTGTGATCTGCCCTATCATCATATTTTGTTTAATATTAGGTACCAATTACTATGGCATTACTCATAATAGTTAAGCTAAGCAAACACATATACATTTGCAAAGCTGAGACTTTAGATGACAAGGTCAACATGACGAAGGCATCTGTGTTTGTATAATCCCTAGGCACAATGGATGCGCTGCCACCTCCGGGATTTCTAAAGTAAATAACTAACAAGTAATTCACCATCCTCATTAAATGGGAAGATGGCCATTTCATTACAGTCTTTTCAGCAGATTTTTCTCGCGAAATCTCACGCAAACACAGAGAACAAATGCTTGTTATATCAGGAATTCGGTACAGCTGTGGCATGAATAGTATAAATATTCATTGTGGAAGAGTTTCTGCAACAAAAACTTCAAAGCAAAATTGGTAAATATGAAACTTCCCTTTTCAAGATCAGGCTCCTTTAGAAAGCAATACTGATGCAGAATTCTAGATGGGAACTTTAAAAATCAGCGACTCCTTTGATCACTTCAGGTTGCCTCCTGCAGCTATGGTCCTTTTGCAGACCTGGCTGATGAGGAACGACAACAACATGAAATGTAACTGTTCCCGAGAGTCAAGCTAATACAACTCCTACGCTTAATTGCAGAAGAGAGAAACAGAAAATAATGTAGCAGTTCCCCTTCAGATCATTCAGTATTAATTCTATATGCAAATTAACAAATGCATTAAATTCTTAAGTGTTCATTAACATCAAATACATAATACAGATGAATAATGTTTACATGTGATTGTTACATGTATTTACTGTTTGCAAATAGTAAAAAGGTTATTCTTGAAGTTGGTGTACTTCATGCATAAGCCAATTCAAACAAAAATGATCAGTAAGTTAGGCATGCCACTACTCATCTTTTTAAATATTTATGTATTGCTAAGTTTAGTGCTAATGAGAAGTTCACCATAATCATACTGAGTTTCAGCTGGATACTTTACGAAGTTCGAAGAGGATGACATTTAATATTTTGTATAACAAAGCAAGCTAAGGCAATGTTTTTCCCATACAAATTACTACACATTTTTCATTGCAGTCTGCCATTTGTCCAAACACATTCCCTACAAAACTGAGGAAAGGTTATTTTTCTAATATATTACTTATTCTGATCTCGCTTGCAGCTGTCTATAATCAGAAATAACTTTTATGAGGTCAACAGATCTTATCAGTCAAAACAGTTTAACGGTTCTTTTAAGGTACATTAAGCCTTGTTCTTCCCTCATTGATGTTTGCCATTAAGCAAGTGAGCTGTTGACCAGCCATATACAAGACAAACACCTCAGATCAAACTATTTATAATCTAGTATTAGCAGACAACCAGATGTGCTCTCTCCACATGCAAAATTTGCAAGATAGTGCAGCTGCAGAGAATTAACAGACACTATTTCATCATATTAGAATCAACAGAAGTTTTATCATTGACAGCAACTGGGAGAATAATTCAGCCCTGTAATGGCCAGGAGAGCTGTCTTACACAACAAACTAGTAAACAGACCCTTTGTGGGGAATATCTCTACCTTCAGAACGTAGTTGAAATGAAAATTTTCCTACGCATTTAACTTCAGCAAGACATGTTTTGGTCCAATTCCATAGTGAAATTATTAAAAATGCTTTTACAGTTGTACTTTGGCTGGAGAAACTACTAAAATAAAAGGTAAGTCTTTATTACTTTTATTTTGCTGGCTCAATTAAAAGTCAATTCAAATGTAGGGCAACTTCAGGCATTCAGAATCCTTTACAGTTCTGACAAGTCTATTGTTGTTATCACATGCCCAATAGCTATTAGTAAAGGGTTAAGGTTAACAGTTCACTTCTTTCCTTGTCATTAACAAGGCACTCTCCAGTAATTCTTCCCCCATCAGCTTACATTTTGACCCTCAACATTCTATTTTTTTTTTTTACATGCAAAGTATATCCAAGTGCTCTTCTTCAAAACTTAGGGGGACTAAAAAAAACCCTTATCCATCCTTCGGAAAAGTTAGTTTTACCAGGGTGAAAAAAAAAAAAAAATCATTAAACCTAAAACTTGACTAAGAAATAGTTTTAGGTGCACTTTTGAATATTTAACGTAGACTTCCACTCTTCCAGTAGAGAGCAGTGTAGGATACTTTAATAATAAAACAACATCTGTTTTCCTTTGTCATCACACTTCAATCTTCAAAAAACCCGTCTTTCACAGTGCTGCATTTCTTTATTACTCCGAAATCCCTGAACATTAAAAGTTCTCTTTTATGCAGATTTAAATGTAATTATATGAAAAAAGTACTTACCAAACTCATACAATAAAGGAAAAAAGCAATACAAAATTACTGGATACGTGCTGCCAAAATTTGACAAATTAGCTCCTTCTACAGCAGAAGTTGAAGGGATGTTGATTTACTGATGAAAGTACGACAAATGTATCCACATTCTGGTAACATCAGAATGACAGTATAATATAAAACGAGAATGAAAGAGAAGTGGGACCAGTTTTGAAGCTATGCAGAAAACAGATGAACAAATGTCTAAGCTATTAATCACTTCCTAAGACATGAACAGCTTTTGCTCAGCCTTGCATACCTAAGTCTTCTCCGTCAAATAAACAGCAGAAGTAAAACATGGACTACAAAATACACACCTCTTTCTATTTTGGGTTCCTTCTCTTTCCCCACCCTACAGTCCAGTTCCCCAACTGTAACAGCTTCCTTGGTTTTCTACCTGTCCTGGTTTCGGACACGTTTTTGCCAGAGTACATAAATGTTTGGATTTTTCCCTTTTGGGGAGCACTTCTCTAGCAACACCTTAAAAACAGCTGCCTCTCCCAAGCATGACTGCTGCTCAAAAGAGAGCAGAAATCCAACTCGCCACATGAAAGTATGAGAGAGAAAAGTGCCACAGACATCAGCACATTCCTGAATATCCCCTGCTTGTCTGACATGTAATGTTCTGCACAAATGGTGACTCTGACACAGGAAAAAAATTCTATGCATTTTTGAGGGAGTGTTCGAGTACTATTTGCAAAAAAGGAAGGAATGCATGATTAAAAATATAAAGAAAAAAAGAAGGGTCTTCTAATGGAAATCAAATATTAACCAGGTATTTCATCCATCAGTAGAATTAAGCCAAATGCATGTGAGAAGACAGAGGTGAAAATATTTACAGTAATTAAGATATAAAGAAAGAAAAATCTATTTGATAAGCTATTGTATGTTGGGGGGAAAAAAGGGAGCATTAGAGAAAGGACCACAAAATAATTAGGTAACAGTTAACAAAAGAATCTTCCTGATGCAGTGATGTAAAAAACATTGTGCTTAATTTTAAGCAACCTCTCAACAAGCCATGCTGGTTTAATTTGTACTTTCTTCTATTCTCTAGAAGTGCAGTAACTAAGAACTCTTCACTATCAAATGTGTAAGCAATCATCTCAGTCTTTAAATTTGGTGCTATAACTAAATAATAAAGAACGTAATTTGATAACTAAAGCTTAACATATCTTTGAACAGTTGATGGACATAGACAATATAGACATTTCCTTGGAGCAGTACACCTCACCAGGCTCTAGATGTGGTTCTTGCCAGGAACCCGAATGTCTGGAAGCAGGAATATCTAGAAATATTCTGGTAAAGATGCCCGAGAAACTGAGAACATATGGCAGTCCTAATCCTGCCTACACCTGTCTTCTAACCCATGTTTAGATTTGATGAGAAGAGAAATTATATAGCTGCTCACTAGGAAGAAACCTGAAGTGGTTAAAGTAAGCTGAATCTAGCTTGGTGTAATTTTAAAGGCAAAAGAATGAGAATAATTACACCAGGTCATA
This sequence comes from Aptenodytes forsteri, assembly GCF_000699145.1. Taxonomy (NCBI): domain Eukaryota; kingdom Metazoa; phylum Chordata; class Aves; order Sphenisciformes; family Spheniscidae; genus Aptenodytes; species Aptenodytes forsteri. The sequence goes on from NW_008794493.1 coordinate 655,113, forward strand.
TTCTTCCTCAAGTCCCACTGCATTTTAATCCACAGCCAGATGGGAAACACTAAAGGGCACAGAAAAAGGAAAATACAGTAAGAGTATATATCTATATTAACATAACCAGTTTGTTTGTAAGCAGAACTTCAGGAAAATTTAGGACACACTTTGTAAATGATCAAAACTTAGACCTTCTCCAGAGAGATCAGTGTGGTCATATGCTAAGGGGGCTATCAACAAGGATATATTTAAAACCAAATCAGACTGCAACACAGCTATCAAAGCTGTTCTCTGCATAAACGTGTCTAATCCTAAAGGTACAATAATGTTAAGAAATACAGCTAGTACCTCCACAAGGAAGATAAGAGCAGGCTGGAATACAGAAAGCAAGCACAAAAGGTAAAAAGCTTATCTTGTCAAGACTGTCACCATAGAAAATACCAGTTGTACAAGAAAAAACATTCAGTATTTCTTCAGTCCATCAATCTACACAGCACTTCAGAAGCACATCTCAAACTATCTTGCCCTGAAGAGCTGTCAGGCTGAAACTGAAGATTATAATGGAACTGGGGCAGTGGTGGTGGGGCGTACAGTGCTCTCCCATTGCATGCACCATTATCAGCCACCTTACAGCTACCCGGATTTTAGCCTCAGGCTGAGAATAAACACAGCTACGTGCAGACTTATTTCCACCTCAAACAACTGGATGAAGAAAAAGTGGTTCTTTAGCTCTGCTCTGCAGACTTGTTAGCTGGAGCTAACAGTTCACTGCTGGTCTAAGTGAGCTCTACATTCCCACCCAGTGGAGGCACAGAGGCAGCAGCAGGAGGGTAATAGGAATATCCCTTAGGGATACTCCAGCTTGGAGCAAAAAAACCCAGCAAGCTCAAGTAATTTTTAGAAAATTCGATAAAAACTTTTGATGTATGGGAAAAGGGCTTCAAAAGGAAGATTTTAACAGTGCACAAATGACAGCAATGCTAATATTAGTAGTATATCACACTGAAGGCCTGTTTTTCTTTTAAGTCCAGATGTACTTCCCATAGCTGATAAATGAACAAAAAAAAAATCAGAATATTTGGCATGAAAGAAACAAGGGCAGGGGAAGATGGTAGTGAGAGCAAATTTATCACTGGAGAAAAATCATTTCTTATCATACATTCTCTGGTTGTGATTGGGACACACATTCTTTTGACAGCATTCTTTCTTCACGTGTGCTGCAATGTTCATTAGCCTTCACATGCAAGAATCCAGTGTTTTCAGTTTTGGCTTTTGCACGTGGGAACAGATTTTTTTTTTTTTTTTTTTGGCAGAAGCAGTAAAAGGAGCTGACAGATGCAACAGGAGATGTCTGTGGGTAATCCAAAGGCACCATCATTATAGCTCCTTTGCTTCAATACAGAAACTATTAACACTTAACACAAAGATTCATCTAACATCAAACAATAGCATCAAATTACGATATTCTGTTTCTTCACTGCTATTCGTCAACTCTGCAGAGCCTCCTGTAGTGTATCATTGCAACTTCCTGGAAGTTTTAGGATAACTAACAAGAGATATCTCATCAAATGAGCATACTGTTGACTAATGTGATCTAGCTTGACCATATTCATGGTCTTTCTGAGTTGCTTCTGACTTGCCTAGAAAATGACTGAGCCATCCAACTACAGATGCTGAATAACATCCTTGCCAGCTCCTGCAATCCGCTATCATTACTCTCATATTCGTTTAGATTTTATTTAGACTCTGACCTAGAACTAAGAACTGGCAACTCCAAACTCACTGTTGAATCTTGAAATACAGTACCTCTTTATTTATGTAAGAGTTATCATTATTGAACCAACATTCAGTGAAGGTGATTATTCAAATAGATTATACTTCCGATACTGTGGGTGCACAAGGAAGGATACCTGTACATTCACAAGAACCATTCTGTATCCAGACAGGGAAAACAGAACTAATTATCAAACTCGGCACTTCCTTTAGAAAGGTATATTCCACATATGAAGTGCCTCTGATACCCACTGAAGACATATCATACTGCTTGAATGCCTCAATTCAGAAAATTTGTATTCCTAACTGGATTGTTTCCAGTAAAAAATATTTACTTTACCTTAACGGAAGAGAATCCACCTAAAAATAATTCATATTCACTATTTTAAACATCAAATTTTCAGCTTTAGAAGTGCATAGTAAGAGTGGACAGATTTTTCAGCTTTACAAGTATATAATTAGACAGTAGACTTAGTTCTGCACCACAGGAACTGGACTCAACTCAAGCATCGTTTCTTTATGGAAATAGTAAAGTCAGACTAAGCCTGCAAATTTACTGAAATACTGTTTTTCACCAAGTCCTAGATATTTTCAAATATCTTAATTTAAGAAAGTTGACATCTTGTTTGCATTTTTTTCCCCATAAACCAGATGCCAATACGGTGATTTAATTTATATTAACCATAAGATACAACTGCAACAATTCCTATATTCCACTCAAATGTACTGAAATGGTACAAACAGCTCTACATCTACAGACTCTTTTGCAAAGATGTCAAATGTACTGTTAGAAACTTTAGAACACAGAGACCACCTTTGCTTTATTCCCACTTAATCTCCGCAGATGCTAGCTAGCAACACTGGCAAGTCTAGAGGGAACTTCACTGCACTGCAGCATGAAAAAATGTTTTCATTCTTACTGCTTGTATAAACCCACTAGTCTACCCAAATTGAGGTTACAGTTCATTTTCTTTAGCATTCCCATAAAGCTAAAGGACAGATCCTCCCCTCACCCCCTCAAAAAAACCCCATCTAGTACAATGATACAATTAAAGGAACAGCAAGATCAAGATCCCAAGTGCTGGTATTCTCACAACAACTTTAAGAGCTACCGCTATAACACCCTGCACAAGACATGCAAAACTGTTGTCCTAGTTTTTGGCTCTGTTTTGCCCTGCTAGATCAACCCACTGGTTTTCGTAATGCCACTGTTCCTTTAACTGTAGCATGTACTGGTCTGCTCTGTATTAGCATTCTGCAGGCTATCTAGCTTTTTTCACAAAATATAGCCAGTTAAAGCTTGAACTCAGTGTTCTCAAGCGCCATCTGTCCTGTTGACTTTTTTTTTCCTGTTGCAAATATTCAGCCTATCAAACAAAACCTCCCCAAGAACAATGAAAACTGAACCGAGATGACAAAAAACCCTTATGAAGACACAAGCTATGTTGTCAAGTATTTGATAACAAACCCAATCTTAGTTCATGAAAACAGCAAAAACATTCTGCTTCACCAATAAGATGAAGCTTTCTAAAATTTGGAGCATTTTGATTAACTCAGAACTTCTTTAATGGAGTGAGGCAGCTGAGTTAGGGGTGCACCTCTGAACCACATGAGTAAACAGGTGATGACATCATTCAGAAAGCGGCTGTTCCTTCAAAGAGATATTTCCCAGATTACTTCATTGTTAGGCATGAATCTGAGCACAGGCTTCAGATTCTTTCTTTCATAACAACATGTACAAGAACAGCCAGGAGTTTCCATGTGCCGTTTCAATTCTGAGTGTTCAGCTTGCAGTAACTTCTTCAGACTGAAGCTGGACACAAAATGATTAAAGCCTTCCCCTGTTCAATGTAAATAAACTCTACAAGTTGTGGAAGAAATTGTGATGGCTTTTTATATATATACACTATATATTAATAAAGACAAATGGAAAAGTATTGAAGTTACTCTTTTGTAGTGGAAAATATTAACAATATCTTATAAAAGCAGAGATACAATTCTACAGACATTTTCATTTTTGTGAATAAAGTTTATTTTGCTCTAAACTAATTTCTACCTCCTTTGTCCTTGACTAACATGATAATGCTGAACTTGTAGCACACTCTTTTGCCATGGCAACATGCAATGACATTATGAACACAGAAACAGGAATTCCCTGTGGGACAAAAACCAGAAGAAGTCACAGTTAGGAACAAAATTCTCATTCAAACTCAAATAGCTTTAGTAATAGGAACAAATAACTATTATCCATTACTCTCAGTTTATTAAAGCCCTTTTCCAGTTTAACGTGAAATATGAAATTGCCTATTTTAAGGACATTGCCTCTCTTCTGAATCAGGACTTTTAATACTGTGAGCCTTACTGCACCATAGATTATAATAAATGACTCCTGTTTTAATTCTTGATTCATAGAAATACCTGGCTGTCAAGCAGAGGACAAGCAGCACACCAGAAAGTACTTATTCTGGAGACAGAATCATGAATGCGTGGAGTTAGTGCTTTAGCTTTAGTAGACTGGAAATTTAATACCACTTTTGATAATTTTTTCATGCAACACAGATTTTGAACATAATATGAACATTTTCTTTTAAACTATCATCACCACAGAAGATCATCTGCTCTTTAAATTCTAGTATTATAACTACTTTTGTGTGTAGCAAATAATTTATACATACATTCTGTGGGGGAGATAATAGACACCACAGGACAGATATACGTACTGAGGTGCATTAAAGGACAGGAACATGAAGTGTGAACTACCTTTGTTGGGTTTTTTGGGTTTGTTTTTTGTTTCCTAAAACTGTAGAGTTCCTATACTGAGAACCACTACATTTGTAAAAAAAGAATGAGCCTAACATTTTCTTAGTAAAGCAACTTCAGTGGGGAAATATGCTGAGACAGTATGTAAAGTGTAATCCATAATCACATGGATAATCTACAAGAATGTGCTAAGATAAATGCCGTATTCACATAAATGAATAGCAGTAATTTGAAATAAGTGGCTAAGAAAATGTCTGTTTTCTGACTAAGAATATCCTTTTTTCCTTTGCTCCTAAAAACTAATTCCTAAGCTCCATCTACTACTTTAAATGTATTGTTAATTTTACACAAATGACACCTGTAGACATCTTTCTGAGTTACTGCATTCACAGAATACTCAGAAATTTTCACAGAATATTTGACTGGGGTAGCCAAATGAAAATCAGATTAGCTGTCTTATCTGTGGAAGTTAAAGAGAGAGAAGCTCCATGCAGCAGAGAAAAAAAAACACAGGGGACAAAGCAGAGTAGTAACTCTGACCCCAAAATTGCATCATCTTTGAAAGTCTGAGAAAGTATCTTTAAATAAAGCGGGTAACTTGCGGGAAAAGAAAAAGGATCGGGAAACCAGCACTGGTTCTGGGTGCTTTGATTATCTGAACTGAAAAGGGGTAACAGCATAAAGAAAGCACACCTAGGAGGCAAGCTGAAAGAGCAAATGAAGAACAGAGGCTGGAGTGTACCAGAACCTATGGATGCTTAAGGCTAAATGGGTGGCACTTAAACACAGCAGTTAGATAGCATTTTCATCTACTACAGGTTCATGACCACAGTACAAGATAACCTCTTAAAGAATCTTCAGGAATCACATTTAAGATTTTTATGGAATAAGATAAACATATTGGAAACCTTTCTTTCGAAGAGTGGGAATGCACCCTTAACATACCTCTGCCTCATTATCTGTGAACGTCCTGCCTGCATAAAAGTCAAATCCTAGTCTGAATCCCTCTTCTTCAATTCCATCACAGATCCTGGAAGCAAGTACTACATAGGTAATAAGCCTTAACAAGAAAAGCACTTCTTACATTGGTTTAGCTGTACTGGATCTTTCACTTTCCTACATGTAACTGGAAATGTCTTCTCTGTGATGATTGTTTTATGAACCTGTTTATATTCTCTCTTGTTAATGTGTTTTTTAGAAGAAACTGTCTTTTCTTCACATAATTTCACATGAAAGCCAGCTATAAAACATATGTGATCACCATAATTCAACACTTGACCTTCAGGCACTTCAAGAATATCAGTAACAGAGTTTTTCCAAAAGCTAGCTAGGATGAGAGTCATTTATTTTAAAAGAATACTTGGAACAGATGGAGCTGTTTAAAAGAATACTTGGAACAGCAGGAACTGCCTCTTTAAGCTACCATTCTGTAGATATTTAAAACAAATTTGCAGAGCACCACCTAAACACAGGAAATATTTTTCCTTCTAAACAACACAAATTAGGGAACTGGATTTTTTATTAGAAAGATTATTTTAGCAAACTGCAAAAATTTTTAATAGTGACTACTTCAACCTAACAACATCAGATACAAAATGAAACCACTATTATCGTGACCTTAAGATCCATCAGCAGATGAGATGGACATCTCAGATGACTGTTCAAAGAGAACATAACTGAGTTGGAGAGTAATTTATAAATTATTTTACAATGGCAATTAATCCAACAGTAACATTGGCTGTCACTTCTTACTTCATAAAAAATATTATGCTTTTCAATAAGAGACCTATATTCTGGTGCTAAAGTAGTAAAATTAATCTAGTCTAGATCATTCCTGACTTCAATGGATTTTAAGCAATAATCCTACATTCATGAATAGACAAGACTTCCCTCCCACCTAATCTTATTAACAGAATGCTCTAATTAATGTGATTTGCTGAGTTACTTATCTCTGTCTCCTTAGTATCTCCCATTTCAGAAGCATGTAAGTGCTACAGCAATAGTAAGAGATATGGCTTAGGGACATTTTTAGTCCATGCTTCAAGTTATCTGTTCCTTCAAATGTAACCCTTGGTTCCACAAGTATCATTAAGATTTGATGTATATCCTTGTTTCCACGTTTTCCCTTTTCAGTAATACTACAGCAACGGATTGAAAAAAGAACTTGTAAAACTACAGGAATTGATTTGATTTGATTTCCCTTAAGGATTCAGAATGAAGAAAATATTACTTATGCAAAAGTATACAGTAGGAAAAAAATTTAAAGTTTAGACCAATGTAACCCATCACTCTCTCCCTTTTAGTGGCCAATAATTTCTAGTGAAAAAGCAAGATATTTTAACAAAGCTTTACAAATTAGTTCTTGCAAATATTTTTCCTTTGCTATGTCCCAAACCAGAAATGATTAGTTCCTCTAGGAAGTTACACCTAAAATTCTCACATTCAAAGTTCAAAATGCTTTTTAAAATAGGCCAAGGTTGGCTTTACACTTTCCGAATCAGAGTAATCTGAAGGAGGCATTTCTGAGAGAAATATTCATTACAGTTCAGGATCCACAAGGGACTAGTATACATTATTATTTTATTAAAGTTAATAAAGTCAGAGACTGCAGCTAGTGACTTGTCCAACGGTTTCTTGAGGATTAATCCTCATGGAGATCAGTATATGTAAAACTTTTCTTTTCTGAATGGTGAACAGCCTGGCTGTTGGACAGATTCCTGTAGTCTTGTTTTTGTTGTTAAAAATCTATGTCCTTACAGAAGTTTCTGTTCAAAAAGTTGTGCCATTCTCTTATTTTCTGTGATCCAGTTCTATTTATTTTTTCTAGTTTATTTTGGGAGAGTTTCCTAATTATTTTTTGTGAATAGTAGATGTAAGAAGGCGGCAGTAGCTCCATAAACATAGCAAAGGCTGAGCAAACAGAAATACCCAGCTTTGTTGAAAATAAAAATGGGAGATGAGGAGGAGTTAATTCATCTGCAGGCCTGATTCTAATTTAAAGCAAGAACAATCTATAAACTGCTGTGGGCCACCTAGCCCACGAGTACAATAATCCAGATGTTTGAAGTCTATTGCCTATTAGTTCCAGTGTCAGACATGCAACTCACTTGACAGTCCAGAGGCTAAAAAGCCTGCTTAAAGAAACCTCACATTCTCACAGCTGACAGCTCACATGGAAATATAACTGTGCAGAAAGAATCCCTGGAGGGCATGCTAATGAGGCTAATTGGTAGTTTCAAGCAGACTTAAGGAGAGGCAAGGGAATAAATATCAGCAACAGAGAAGGAACAGAAAGGGACACGGAGAGTTGAGTAAATCTTTGCTGATCCTAAGGTCTTTGGAAATTCCATCCTTTTTCTTTGCACACTTTTTTTTGTTCTGTTAATTCTGTTTGGACAAACCTCTGAGTTTTGTTCAGTTGTCTTGAACGGACGTTCATATCACTCACTGCCTGTTAGTCAATTGGTGCCTGCTCTTGCCTGATGCTGAGGAACTCACGACTCCAAGTATCTTTCACAGTAAAGATTTATACTCAAATACTAATTTATTCTTTTTCTGAAGAATAAGAAAATGACATTATAAAAGTTGTTACAAAGCTTCTAATGATTTTGAGTCTTTTGTCTCAAAAATCTCATTGCTCAGCTTTTTTGAGACAGATATGGGGGAAGGGCAGTGATGTGTCTGTTTAAAACATTTTAAAAATTGTAGTTAACATAGTATCTTTAGAAATATGCTTTAGATGGTGTGTTCAATACTAAATGCCATATTATGAAGAATTGGTGTTGAAAGACAGTTATTACTACTACAGAAAAACTTCTACTTGCCTTTTCTGTATATCATACATATATACAAATATATTCTTGTACTTTCAGAACTTGTTGGATTAACACTTCAACATATGGCTGTCCTACATTCCAACAAACTCTGCTACAGCAAGACTATTGGAAAGAATCATAATTTATACAACAAAAATAATCTAAAGAACGTACCTGGCACAGATGGGTTTCAGGTACCATGTTGTTAACCAGTGTACTCTGTTAATCATGCCATCCACACAAGCCTTCCTAACTGTAGACCATGCCAGATAAATCAATACTATGGAATCCCCTGCTGCGGATTTTCAAACTCAATGAAAACAATGCACATACCTAGGAGATCAAATCTTACCGTAGAAAGCTACAAAAAGCCTTGAGCCAGCAAGAAGTTTCTCATACATATATATAAACTATGTGCCTCATAATCCAGAAGTCATATGAATTCCAGAAGTTTCTCATTCCAGCCCTTCTGCACCTCCAATTCCAAGATGAAATAGAGTAACAATATCCCATTCTTAAATTAAAACAAAACATACAGCTTAAAGTTACATCTAGGCCTGATTCCTCCCCATATCTAAAGAAACTGAGAAACCTAGCAACAACCTGTGCTCCAGAAACTTTAGAATCCCAGTTCCTAATGCTACCCACAGCCCTCTACAACCAAGAGACCAGCTCTGTAGAGTAAACAGCATTTTCCTGTATGGGCACACCAACAAGGCCAACTCTTCAGGCCCTGCAGAATAAATTAGGCCCTTGTAGTTTTATTGTTTCCCTTAAGCTGCATTCACACTTTGAAGCTTAAACTAAACCTAACTTGAATGTCAAAGATGCTATGCTGTAGTAGAAGTAGAAGCCTCTTAGTAAGACAGCAACATCAACTTTCCTCTTAAAGCCACAGGCCATGCAGCAATCGGCTAGACTGCATAACTCCCAAAAGCATCCCTGTATGCCTTAACAGCTGATTGAGCAATCAGCTAGTCTGCACAATGCCTGGCACTACTCAGATACAAAAGGGAGTGTATGGAAGGTGGACATGGGGACAGACTACTTAGGAGGAATACAGAAACATTTTCCAGGCATGCAGGGATGAACTTGGGAAAGCCAAATCTTAGCTGGAGTTGAAACTGGTGAGGGATGTGACAGGCAACGAGATGGTTAGGAAAATGGTCCAGTGTATGGTTAAGGTAGCTGCCTTTGTTCAGCCTGAAGATGATGAGGCTGATGTATTTGTGCGCACGCGTGTGTAAGGCTGAGTGTCACAAGTTGCAGCAAAAGAAATTACAACTAGAAATAAGAAAAGAAATCACAATGACAGGGATTAAGTACTGGAACAGGCTGCCCAGAGGCTAAGAATCTCTGCCCTTGCAGGTATTTAAAGCTCGATTGTATGAGGCTCTGTTGTGTCTCACCTGATTTTGAAGTCAGTCCCGCTTTCAGAAAGGAATCAACTGGATCATCTCCAGAGGTCCCTTCCAACCTAAATTATTCTAGATTCTTACATTTCAATTCCCAAAGCAAATCCTAATACAAATGCAATGTAGCCAAAGGACAACTCTAATAGTCAAGGAATCATAAGGCATTCCATCCTTCTAAAATTGAGCATGTTTCAAAGACCAACAATGAGCTAAATCTCTTGCAGTTTTGTATTTTTAATCCAGATTATAGTTGTTAGATATTATATCTACAGTGCCAAATAACTGATTCTAGAACTTTCTACCAAAAAAAATGTGTCTAAAGCTGTTAGCTGTTTAAAAATAATTTTTCCCTGATGAGAGAACTGAAACTTAGACTGCCTAAAGTCAGAGATGAGAAAAAAGACAATTAAGCAGCCGCGGTGCTATAAAGAATGGAAGTGAAGGCAATCTATGTGAGAGAAACAAACTGTTTGGATACAAAGGAAACTTAAAACTTGCTCATAATAGGAAACACTCCAGGGCTGTGGTAGGTTACAGATCAGCTTCAATGCAGTGTAGGGGCTCTGTCCCAATCCTGCTTCACTACGCAGTTTTAATATATTACTTAATATATATCGGAGAAAGGGACTTAAAATACTTCTCAGATCCTATGCTGCATACACTACGATTAATTGATGTGATCTATTTTTTTCTTCTTGCCATGAAATTATAGCTTCCGTCTCTTATTTGCATTGCAAATCTGTTTCATACTTGTAACTGAAGTATGTCATACAGTACTTAGACATTTCAAGCAAAATGGAGCTTAGGAAGAGACCAAGGGGTCATAAGCAGAACCTGAGAGAAGATGAGAGCTCTGGAGAATAGATTAAAAGCTACTGTTTTGTCTTTCAGTTGCAGTTTTTAATGTATTGAAAAACTTGACCAATATTTTTTATCTCACTCCCCCAATTAACTGATTTTTTTTTTTTTATTAGAAGCTACCAAAAATATTTCACTAAAACACGTGCTCTATTGATCGCTTTTCCTGAGACAGGAAAAGAAATGAAACATTATACATTATATTAAACTGTCTTGCATTATTTCAGAAGTTTTGAAACCTTTTTTGGCTTTTAATAGCTCTGAGTGGTCACATGATGATGCCATGCCAGATACGGATGTAGAGTGGGTGCAGCAAATAGGCTGTTTTCTGTGGTAGCAACCATGCAATAGCATGGTCTCTTTTTCTTTTTTTTCTTTCCCAAGTTCATCCCTGCATGCCTGGAAAATGTTTCTGTATTCCTCCTAAGTAGTCTGTCCCCACTGCACAGCCTCCCCATACACCTGGGGAGAACTTTGCAATAGCACACTGCAATTGTGCTAGGTGGACAAAACTAAAAAGGGTATCAGCCCTTACACTGACTGTAGTTCATGTTTGCCTAAAATTAGCTGTAATATTTGTAAACTAAAAGTTAGGCATTAGATGAAGTACCTTTATGAATCTTGTCTCTGCTTTCAGTACATATATGTATTCATCTTCATACTCATCTATTACACTGCAGAATTAGCAGTATGTGTACCTGTAGAATCCAGATATAAACCACTTCCCACCCCTACCCCTCCACTCTGCAAGTGTTTACCACCTTGCCAAATTTTAATTACTTGGATCTAAGCATTCTGTCTCATGTATATGCCTCAAAATGATATACTTTTTTGCATTTATGTATGACATTGGGAGCTTCAGTCAAACCTAAAACTGTCTGTGCAAGCTACACACAAATGGACCTTAAGAAAGAAAAACTGGAATTGCTCATAAACTTCATTCCTTTCTTGAAGCAGATCATCTTCTGGAGAGTAAGAGTGACCTGTAGGGCCTGAAGTTGTGCAGCTGGGTGTTTTACACATAACTGACAGAGGGCTATAGGCATCTGAAAAGAGATCATACACATGTCAAAACCGCGCTGTTGCTATTCTGCAAATTCTTCTAAAGTTCTCAGCCAGTGTTCAGTCATAAAAGATACCTGTACCCCAATTATAAACAAGCCACATTTTTCAAAGCTTTCAGATAAGCAATAGTAAATGGACGTGAAAGACAAAACTCTAGGTGCAGATGCACACAGGTACCATATGCCACATGCCTACTCATTCTTGCAAAATGATCTTGACATGCTGACGTGTAGGGGACACTGTGGGCTACTCAAGCATATGCAACATGCATTCATATAGTCTTTGAACTTGTGTGCATTCATATGCAGATGAGATACACAATTGTCTGCAAATACTATTCAACTTCCCTTACTGTACAGTGATACACTATTGATGGAAAGTGAGGGGTGGGTTTGTGCTCCAAAGACTGGACCAAGACTCAGGAGGTGCAGACTTAATTCTTGCCCCTTTACAAATTGGCTATGTAACCTCAGGCAAGACAGACTGACAGCTTTTCAAAAGCACTCAGTACCCCACAGAGCTTTCTGAGGAACTAACAAATGTTCAGATTTTAAGGAAGCTGAAATATTCACCAGTTTTCACAGAGACAAATGACAACAACCGAAACTACTTGATGCTGAACAGTTAAAATGCAGCTCCCCTCCTTCAGGTACTTATACGAGATGAAGTTTGTTGCTGTTGAAAGTTTAGATACAATCCTTTGGCATCAGAGTCATTTATTTTATAGGATATTTGTGGATATAATGCTATCCTCTCCTACCCTTCTCCCATTTTAAGTATGTAATCTTGTAAGCAAGATTTCCCTGAAGCAGAGAAGTCTGTTGACAGTACCCCTTGCAGACTCTGAATATTTTATGTTTTATTTACAGGATTATTCGTCTTTGGTATAATAAGCCCCAAGTTTAATGACTGTAATGTATCAGAAATAACTAAGAAGTTCACATTTGCATTTCCTTGTAAAATTACAGTTTTCTGCTTTCATATTTCATTTGGATATTTTCACAATACTCATTTTTCGGGTGCTTAAACACCAAATTAATTATGATTATATCCAAGGCTTTTTGATACTCTAATGAAAGTTAATTGGAATTAAGTTATTAATTCTAATTATAATAAATTAAATGTAGGAAAATGAATTACTTCTTGTAATGCCCTCTTCTATTTCATTAGTTTCCAATTTTCAACATTTTTGTGCTCTGTTTGGAATATCTTGCTATATCTAACGTCATCACATAAATTTAAGTATACTTTTTAATAGCATACCTTGTATCTCTGTTTACTTGGAAAATCTATATACAATTTTCCCTTTGATATTCTTTCATTAATTATTTTTACTGATGTAAAACCATGATCATTCTGTAGTTTGCTGACTGGATAGAAAAAGAGGAATTGCATGTATAGCTATAGCAACAAAAATTTGTAGTCAAGTGCAGTTTATGCCATGAAAACACGGCTTTGATAATACCATACACTAATGATAGTGATATGCAGATATTCAAAAGACATAATTGCACCTAGAGCCCTGCTATGGTAGTCAATTAGAAGCAGCGTGATATTTTTTGACCTAAAATTCTTCTCCAAAATGCCTACTCCAGAAAAATATTATCTGCCATTCTTCAATGATAAAAAAGTTGAAGGAATAAGAAATTACATAAAGTTGAAAACCTAACTAAACTCTGTTTATGGTACTACTAAGATTAAGATTAATACTACTAGGTACTGCCAAGCAAGCTCTTTTTGCAGGGTATTTATTACTAATGCTTTTTTTTTTTTGCCTTTACTACAGTTGCAATACAGGTCCAAGATATATATTGAATAATTGCAAGGAAAGATCATCCATGAAACTGCACAACAATTCACAATTAATTGTCATCAAAACCCCACAATAATACAAAGTAAGAGATGTTTAACAGTCTTTTTTGGGAAAGCTTTGCTCATTTATCTTCAAAGTTTCAAATTTAAACTTCATCAAGAAACATAAATATGTACATGACAATAAACAAAGTTCTAAAATAAGTCTGAAGTAAACATTAGGACAGTAGCTGTCCCAGCACTAGGAAGCCATCACATCTCTTGGTAAAATAAACTCCCAAGGGTTTAACATGACATCACGTTACTATGTAAAACAGCAGCTCTTCAGCCTAATGTAAGGTCAAAGCTACTGACTCCATAGTATACTAGCAGCCAACATGAACACCAGGCTTGCAAAGCAGAACCTCTAATCTGCAAAATGGAAAGGTGTGCATGTGGAAATTTGATGTAAGTCGAAAAATAGCCAAGTGACTATAAAGGGGAATATACATACAATTTACTACAAAGAGACATAGTAAACATTGCTGGTTTGGGCAGTGGCAACTTTTTATTAGCAGAAAGACACCCCTCAGGGCAGAATCAGTTACCTGATGACAACAATCAGTCCATTTTTAAGGTTGCAGTCAGATTCCATTATAAAGTCACACTTTGATCACTTTTGTTTTGGAGAAAGGAAACTGGCCGAAAATCAAGAGAATTAACTTAAGAGCAAAAGAGAACTTTTTTCCCCTACAGTATGGAAAATAACAGAAACATCTGTTCTTAGTTATGGAATGTTACAGAAAAAAGATGACACGAAAGACAAATTTTGGTTTGCCTTAGCATTTTATATCCTGGTAGTATGAAAATTGCCATGCTACTACATCTAAGTGAGTCCTGTATCCCCGTATTTGATAATATACTATCAAGATTCTAAATGATCTTTTGGGGAAAAAAATTACATGACCAATATGCTTTCATTTGGAGTGATATATTCAAGAACAATATAGGATCAAAAACTGACGGCAAAATTCTGACTTCAGTAGGCCCAGATTTCACCTCCAGAGCGTACTGAAATGTGTGGAGTCTTATCATCAATGCCTTCAGCAAGACCGAGACTGGGGACATCAGTAAGATTAAAAAAACCCCAAACCCAAAAAAACAACAAACCCAAAACAACAATGACAGTAACAACAACAACAAAGTCACACACACACAACCAATCCCCCCCCCCAAAACCCCAAACCCTAGACCCCCATCAACTTACACCATACACCAAACCATGCCAAAACCCCCCGAATTTCAAAATAGCAAGTACCATAAGGACTGGGTGTGCTGGAAAGGAGAGAGGGAATCAAGATGCTTTTATATTTAAGGGCACCCTTATGAGACTCGTGGCTCCTGGATTTTACTTTCAGAAGAAACAACTCTGCTTGTATTTTCTTGCAAAGAAGATTATTGCCATAAATCATTCTGAGGGTGTATGTCCTAAGAAATACAAGACGTTACTAATTCTCTATTAAAAAGTCCTCTCCAATTTGTAGAAAAAAGGCCAGTTGTCTATATTGCAGGGTTCTTTTAATTTCCAGTTAACTTTGCCAGGATTTTTTTTTTTTTTTTAATAAGATAACAAGCAACTCATGAACTGCATTTTATCAACAGGCTCTCTTTAATTCTTAAAGAAGTCGTAGGAATCAAGTAAGCAAAATCCCATCTTTCCAGTTGTTCTTAGTAAGCTCTCCTTTTTCTGATAATCTCAGAAGATTAGTGTCAGAGAAATGATTGTTGTCTCTTATAAAGAAGAGAAAGCAGTATTTTTCATCCATGGTAATTTGCATTCAAAAAACTAGGTAGCCGAATACAGCTCACTTGCCCATAGAAGAAGAACATCTCTGCTATTGCTTTCCATCAAATTGATTTGATTTTCTGAACATGTCATTCTTCACTCACATAATTACCTTTTGAAATAAATCAGGAAAAGTGTTGTCTTTTCCTCCCAACAAATATAAGAGTTACATGAATAGACTGTTACAGAATTGGAAGTGGAACAATATGAACATTTGGAAAAAAAAAAATCAATGAGTCTTTTTCAATACTTGCTTTATGAATGCTTTCTGAGATTTTAATCATTATTTCACAATGTAGTTACAAGATATGAAATCAATGGGATATTTTAGTTAAAAAACCAAAATGTTAGAAAACCCAAATGAGGTACTACTAGGTACATGCTTTCCTCTTAAAAAGAAAAATACTGCAAAACTTAATGAAAATGGTACTTGAGAATTGAGGTGGAAACATCATCTAGTTTTAATAATGTTGTTATGTCTGCATATGCCAGCTAAAAGCTGGCAATTAAATAATTTTCTACCATGATCCAAATGAAAAAAATGGGTAAACTTTTTTTTAAAAAAAGCATATGCTGTAGTACGCTGCAGCTTCCTGCAAGTATTCTGACAGACCTTAGAGGCCAACAGCACGGAGGTCGAGGAGGCCCGGTAAGGTCGGAACCCACACTAAAGAGAAGCAGAACTGGAGAGGACACTTGGGCATATGTTAGCCTAAACAAAAGGAAAAGACTTTTTTGGACCAAGAGTCTCTCTAACAAGGCTGAGAACAGACTTACTTTGGATAGGAATTCCCCATCTCTTTTTTCTACTCCAGAAGTTATTGATGCTGTTGTTTCTATGGTTATCACCATCATATCACTGTTTTCTTTATTCTAATTTTTTTTCTGCATAACTGTACTGACACCTATTCACAAGATATGCTCTTAAGACAGACAATGGGACATGAAAGGTGAGGGAGGTTTCTTTTTTCTCTTGAAGTAAAGACCATAAACAAACAGACATTGTTCAGTGCATTAATAGAATTCATAGCTTCAGCTTGCTCTTAAAACAGATGGCACAGTCACCCCAGCAAGTATTCCTCCCTCTCAAAAACTGTAATATAAAAGCCAAGGTGTCTGGCAAGGCTATACAGTTAAATGGTAATACATCCTTTGGTCAAAAATTCAGTTTGAGAGCACACAGAATAAAAACATGTTCACCTGGCAACTAGCAGAATGAGACTCAGATTTCCACTACAAACACTTGCTCACTGTGTGGCAATACTAAGTGAAAGAAAATTGCAAACACAACAGCAGGGAATACCAGTATAGGAAACTGAGTCCTGGCCTGTGAAATAATTTTTATTCTTATATTAAAAAATACCAATCATACAAGAACTTTATCCAGAACAGACCACGGTGGAATCTTATTGAATTATCCTCCCAGTTTAGGCAAGTAATAGCCGATTACTCAGTTTACTCTGAGTTATGCCGATTGCTGCGTATTCCCTCCTCCTTTTAGCAAACCATTTTCTAAGTTGTTATTCTGGGAAGATGCATTTCCTGTGAACAGATGTCATTAGACTAACTGAAATATTATTGTAAAATTACGTTGTAACTGGGATAAAAAAGCATGAGTAAGACTTCTGGTTTTACCGTGCAAAAATTCCATTATTATTCTACCATATTTCCAGAGTATTTGACACTTCAATATATCCAGCAGATAGGATCGTTACTCATTGCCTTTGCTATTGTTCGAGTTTGTGCTATTAATTTTAATTTTTATAGTACTGTAAGCATGCAGCCTGATTTTAAATTCCTTTGCACTCAAAATTTCCATCCATTTAGCATCCATTAAAAGGAAACAGAGCATCAAGCAGAAGAGGAACACTGGTTTGCTTTCTAGAAAACCGTCAAATAATTCAGAACAAGAATCAATTGGCCATTATCTAAGAAATAGAAATTTTTCATCTGCAAAACAGACATCTACTAAGTTTTTCTTCTCTATTTCATTCGGCTAATTCATGTGTCTGCAGTTTTCAAATGAAAAGCAAGATAGAATGCACTATGTTCTAAAGGTAAGAGGACAAAATAACTTCATATTTTCTTACCTTTGCATTATAGGGAATATAATGCTTTGATAAGGCTTCAGGAGTGTGCATCCATGTTTTGTCTACAGAAAAGCAAAATAAAAGAAGCACTGAATAGGTTATTCAATTGTTAATTTAACTGTTACAGTATCTATCTGGAAAACATCAACAACCCTCCTTTTACTCAGATAAGTATCTGTCTGAAGTAGTTCTTGGGGCTGGAGGGAAACACATTGTATCTCACAGCTTCCCAACATTTACATGAAAGAATCTGGTGACTTCTCTTGGGCACATTTCCCATTTTAACCAACTTGATTTACCATAAGAATTCCAACTTCTCCCCCCAAACATATTTATTGGTCTAAGGTTGTTTGCTGTTTCTGCCTCAGGTCAGTATTTTCTGCATCCTAGTGTTGTTGTTTAAAGCACTGACTGCATGTTGTGCTTCTAATGATGTTTTTTTGATTAATTATGTGCTTTTTTGATCAATTATCAAGATATTAAAGGGACAAAAGAAATTATTTTGGAAAAATTATCCGAGCAAAAACTGATAGAAAAGCGCCCTAATCCTTCTACAAGAAAATAGAAGCAAGTCAGATTGTGGTAACTGACTCGGAAGTTTAGATCTTCTTTAATCTTTCCTTACATATCCTAAATGAATTTGCATATTTTCCCATCGCAAGACTGTGCTATTGTCTTACTTGTCCCACCGCATATTTCATATGGTGACATGATGAGTTCATTATTGTGAAATACATCTTCTCTCTTTCTTTTTAAAGGCCATTTAGAATGTTCTACATAATTTAAGGTGAAACTCCAAACATTAGAAAAAACTTCTTTTTATTAGAAGTTTAGAAACCATTTTTTTAAAGTTTTCTAATTTGAAAGCATTTAAGAAAAAAAATGTATGATGTTCCAAAATACTAAGTTGTATTACCAACCGCATGAGAGATTCTGTAACACTGAGTAGTATTTTATACTCCACACATTCAATATTTAGTAGTGTTTCTAACATGAGACTACTCCTGTTTTAATTAGCATGAATTAAAGTCACAAATCTAGAACTTTATTGAATTAAGTAACAGAATAATAGCTTAAAGCAAAACTCTACCCTTGGATATTCAGAGACAATTCCCTTTGCCCTTAATGGGAATTGCAGTTATAGCAATTACTAACTTTTTTGTTAGTTACACGTAAGACCAATAAAATCCTGTTCACTTCAAACTGTTCAAGAGCAAAAGCTGTGACATTTCTTGACACTAAACCGATAACTAAATATTTTTGAATATACAGAAGCAAGAAAACTGTTAAGCAGATATTCACCAGTCACCACAGTAACAGGATCAAAACTGCAAAACTTGAGGAAGTTTTTTTCTTTAAGCAAATTTCATTCTAGATGACAGTAATGTTCAGCTCCATTACTGAAGAGCGATATTATCACTGCTTGCTTAAGGAAGCATGGTTTGTCCATTCAGTGGCACCCGGGAGTACGATTATGCACTGAAGTGGTTCTTCCTTTCAGTTGTGGCTTGTGATTGGAATACTGGAACAGAGAACCACATTCATTTCCCAGAATATTTTAAGACCTGAAGCCTGATCTCCATTTTGAGTACAGTATCAAAAGCTGATGTTATCCACAAATAAAAAGTAACAATCAGTGTGAATTAGGAATGTTAGAATAAAGCCTGACAACCCAAAAGATAATCGCAAGCATTCCATTTCAAGTTGGTGCACTGCTGAAGGCCAGACAAGCAGACTGGTGATGGGGCTTGACTGCAAGTCCCAGACACAGAGGAAGCTGGCACGTAAGGCAGGACTGCTTTCTGTCCCATCATGCTTACTGCAGCAGAGTGAAGACCTGCGCAGTGCAAATTTCAACTCCGAAATATGCATTCACATTGCTAATGTCAGTGTTTTGTTTACCCATTTCTTACACATCAACTGTTTACGAGCTTCAGCAGGATGCTGGTGTATTTATAAATACATAAAGGAAAATCTAATAAAAATGCTCCAAAATAAAACATTTAATCTCTTAAAAAATAACAACAAAAAACCCCAAGCCAAACAGTCTTCCACTCATTTCAGTGCCTAGTACTGGCACAAACAAGTAATAGGGCTGTAGCTTCTAAAGCCATTTTACGGGCAGACAATTGACTACACAATTGTGTAGTGAACTAACAGTTTACTGACAATACTGTTAATCATAAAACTATTAACTACTGTTAATAGTAAAACTAACTATTCCTTGCAAATGTTTCCTCCTCCCTTCTTCCATCCTCAAGCAGGGCAAGTTCAAATCTGAAAAAAAAAGTGATTTAACTTGGGAGCCAAGTTTGAAATGCTGTTCTTAATTAAGCAGCTAGCAATCTTTCCAATATTATAATTAGGTATAAAGCTTTACCTTAAAACTTCTTTGTGAAGTCATCCACTTGCCTACCAACCTCAAACAGTTATGCTATAGGGATTCCAGCAAGGAAAAACACTGCTAGGAAGGTGTTTCCATAAATGTTGGTACCCCTAGTTAGGGAAAGATGAGGAAATGTGGATGGATACTCTCAGCTCAAAAGGAAATCAGTAACTTAGCAGGGTACCAAAAAGATGCTTGGATTCTACGAGTCTTGTGCCATTGATTAAAACAGTGAGTCAGCAAGCAGCATTTCCAACATCCAGATGTAGATCCGCAGACACTGTGACATAGGTATTTTGTATAAGGTATAGGTGTAAGTTTTCCATTGACATTGGAAGCCCATTTCCTAGAGGCAGGTAATAATTACAGAGTGGTGGCACTTTCAGAAGAACTCTCTAATGCTAAACAAAAATCAATACAAGGCAAAATTCACATTGATAACAAAGACATG
This sequence comes from Aptenodytes forsteri, assembly GCF_000699145.1. NCBI lineage: Eukaryota > Metazoa > Chordata > Aves > Sphenisciformes > Spheniscidae > Aptenodytes > Aptenodytes forsteri. Next base: position 675,345 of record NW_008794493.1, read on the forward strand.
CAAAAAATCATGCAAGCTATTACGGGGAAGTTTGTTACCAGCATTTCCTTCTGAATTGTAAGCTCTGATTTTGGACTTACGCGGCGCTCAGCAGCTGTCTGAAATACTGCTTAGAGTTAGTTTGATTTCACAGCAGTTGAAAAATACTAAATTTCAGACATTTTGCATCCAATAAACCAGAAAAATATGAAAAAAGAAAACGTATAAAACAGGCATTCACTTAAATACCTGATGTAGATGTGGCTTGTGGTTTGCATGATCCCTCACTTTTAAAATTAATTTTAAACAGGTTTTCACAGCTTAGTACTTAATTATTCATTCTGAAGCAACAAACAAAATATGAAACCCTACAATGAAAATCACAGTTCATATTATTTCTAGTTATATAGCAGCAAGAGTTCTAGACACTTTATAGATAAATAAAACAGTAAGTCCTAAAGAAAGGACCAAAAGCCTAGATAAAACCGAACCTGACAACTGCATGCATCTAACATAACAACAGTAGAAAGTGAAGAGAGACTCGTGCTATCGTACCAGGTGAAAACTGCAGTTATTTTAGATCTTGTCTGAAGCTCTTAATCTAGGTTGCCTTAGCAGTTACATTAAAGTTTAAGTGTCCAGTTATTTTTTGAGAATTATGAGTTTGAGCCATCCAGAGTCCATTAAAACCTAAGTAGAGTTTAGCATGAATGAGGTATGAGAGATTCTAAGAGGTAAAAGCCTAAGCATGTGGTGGTTTTGCCAAACATACTGGCACTGCGTGGGAGAAAAGATGGGAAAAAGGATCACCGTTCAGAATTCAAGGGCACAGGGTAAGCCACAGCCCTGCTTAGAGTTAGTAATCCTGTAGCCTCTACACAACACCTCTTCACGTGCATGGCATCCTAACTGTGAGGCACAGGCTTTTAGAGAGCTCCTGTAGCAGCAGCACAGCATCCCATCTAGTTTTTAAGAGAATTTGACCTGGGTGGAGAGCTTCTCAGGTTTTGCTCCCTGCCAGCATACACTAGTCTGCTAAGGGCAGTGGGAAAACTGCATAAAATTAACATTTGGAAGACCTGGGGTTTGACAGACAGAATTGCAAGGGTGGCGGCAGGGGGTTGGGCACTTTCATGGTCAGAGGATTAACTGTGCTCAGAATCAAGACTTCACTCCTTTCTAGTCCCCCTCAAATCACGCCAGCCCCTTTCCATTATAAAGGAAAGATTCCTTTACAATCTGCATTTCACATCAAATGCTTGGTCATCACACAATCTGGGAATACCAGTGTGAGCCACTTCAGAGGCCTCAGCAGCTCAACGCTGGGGAAGAGGAATGTGCTGACAAATCACATGCTGAAGTCAATAGCCTCGGGGACTTCATAAAGTATCCAGAACAACTGTGCTGCACTTAGCGGAGGATGACACTAGGTTAAATAACAGCACAGCTGACCATCTATCTACCAAAAAGGAAAGCAGTAACAGTGCCAAGAAATTGTTCTCCCTTTGAGATTAATTTCTCCACACGTTATTGCCAACAGATATTACAGAATGGATTTAGTAGAGAAGCACTGATGAACTATTTGCTAAATGGCAAAACAATGCTCAACAGTGCAGGTTTAGTTAACTGCTTCCCTAAACCCCACTCTCATTATTAATTCATGCATACTAAGAATGGCTCTACTTAACTACATTTCCAAAGCATTTATCAAAGCATATGAGACCTAGTGGCCATTCCATTTAATATGATGAACAGAGAAACACTCTGATTTTAACTTTTTTTTAGTGCCACAGTGAAAATAGAGTCATTTCTAGAAGGTAAACAACTAAAGCTTTTATTCTTTACTGAATCAAAATCTCTTTGACATCAATGGATGTTTTCCTTGCTAACAGAAGAGAAGAAATCTTGGAACTGTCTTTTCCTCCTGCTTTACAAAACTTGCTATGGAAAGAAAGATCTTGTGTGACAATCAGCCTAATAACAGTCTCCTGAAGAAGAGAGCATCCCACAAGATCAGTGCTACATCTAGGTATTAATGCCTGAGGGAACAAATAGCTCATTTGCTTCAGTGTGTGTATATACGTATCTATATCTTTCATTTTTCCTAGATTATCTATCTACGTATAAATAAAGAAAACCTTCACAATGGGACGCACAAGAATTGTCGCCCAGTTAAATCATTTCCTTTATCCTGCACTGCAACAGAAACAGGCAGGTTCTCACAAACCTCACTTATGCTAGTCAGACAACAAGGTAGAATCTGTCTTCTTGACTACTGCAGGCAAGGAATGAACTGATACGCTGAGCCATGAGACTTAATGCTTGTTACTAGAGTTTTCATCTGAATGCAATATTAAATAAACATAAATCTACCCACATTCTTCTATAATTCAGCTAGAGCATAAATCTACACATTCTTCTATAATTCAGCTAGAGTATCTGTTCCAACCACCTTCTAGAGGAATGACTGAGTACAATCTGCGTGTCTAATAGCAGTAATTTATTAAAGTTATTACCAGGTTACTATGATTAAGCAACTGAAATTACAAGTCAGATTCTGCCCTAAGCACGTACAGGCAAATACCCATCAATATACATAATTAAAAAAATAATTACTTTTGTTATTTCTTTTTCTTCATCTGTTCCAACCACCTTCTAGAGGAATGACTGAGTACAATCTGCGTGTCTAATAGCAGTAATTTATTAAAGTTATTACCAGGTTACTATGATTAAGCAACTGAAATTACAAGTCAGATTCTGCCCTAAGCACGTACAGGCAAATACCCATCAATATACATAATTAAAAAAATAATTACTTTTGTTATTTCTTTTTCTTCCTCTTTTTGCAAACATAAAATGTTCTTTGGAGGCCTATTTATTCTTTGCCAAGACAAAAGAGCTGTATCTCCCTAGAACATAGTGAGCTTTGCAGAATGCTTCGCCTTTCTGTGTCCTTCTCCCATAATATTTAGGACCTTACGAATGGTTTTAAATAGCTGATTACTAAAATAGCAAAATTATATCACAGAATGCTGGGTTGGCATAGTTACAAAATGAAAAAAAAGTCTAGTATTTGCATTTCCTCCAATAGTAACACTCACTGCATAACCTACGCATTTTATATACTATATATTTTGGAGATATGGATGCTAGTATGTAGGTTTTGACAAGAAAGTAAAATAGGATCAAAATAATATTAGTGCAACTAACCAGTGATTAGCAAATCTTTACATTTGCATTTCTAACTTGTTGATGTTAAGAACTTTTAACAAGTTCAGCTTCCTAAATCAAAGGGAAAAACATGAAAAAAAAAGTCTTAACTATTTAGCCTGTACCTCTTACGTCTCCTTGCCACAAGAGCAGCTACACTGTGTCTTTGATAAAAGCTTCTAGTTTAAGTTGAAAAAGAGATTACTGGTATAGCATAATTTATTTTAAATTATCACATTTTCACAAGTTTTCACTAAGAAGTATGTACTGATCAAACCTCCAACTCCACCTTTCACTTTTGGAGTCAGAGTTCAGCCAACTACTCCAGTATAACTATAAATAAATTTGGAAAACTATCAATTAAGCTTGTCAAAAATTGTTAAAAAGGCAAGTTTTCGAAGAATTTCAAACTGTTAACATAAGAACATTACGTGTGTTACTTTGGTAGGGCAAAACAACGGAAAAGGAACAGAAATGGGAATCTCAATAGAGTTAAAATAGAATTTTAATTTTCTAATTCAGGAAGATTAAAATAACGTAATAGAAAAATTTAATTGGAACTTTTTTTTAAAATGCCAATAAACTGGAAAGAGAAGAAATGAGAGGCAGCAACCATTCAGAACAACTACAATATGCATATCCGTAGCTTCCTCTTGCTTATGTACCTAAGGTACATCCTTTTATGTACCTAAAGATTTTGATTTCACAAAATAGTATTTTCTCAAGTGACATATTTTGGATGTTCCTTGCAATTTTCCAACAGCTTTATAAGACAAAGCCCTATAAAATGAAGTAGTCATTGTGATTCCTGTCAAGGCATGGTTGGTACACATCCAAATTTATTTCACACAGAATAATACATCTCACTTTTAATTAGACATTCATCCAGCTAACTAGCAGTGTACCTATGTAACTCAAGCATTTAGGTTGTAGCTTGGGGAAGTTACTTGCAGTAGTACACTTGGACAAGAACTCTACATCATACAGTAGTAACAATTTACATAAGAATTTATTAGCTTGTAGATCTCAAAATACACGCTTGCCAAACTGCCATGCGAATCATTTAACATTCTGTAAATTAGACTGTATAAATTTTAATAGGGTAGAAACCAAAAAGCTTAAAGACTCCTTCAATGCTGTTCCCATCCTAAAGTCAGTATTTAATGCTTTATGGTTAAGCAGTGCACATATGTTCTTGAAAGGAGCTCCCTAAGTTTTGCAGAAGCAACAAACAGTTATTGTGGTAAATATCACTGCTAACTTGCCTAGAATATTCTTTAAAGCAGGTGATAGATAAGATTATTTCTGCAATACCTTTCCGAATATAATGCAGATAAAATAGCCGACAGGAAATTATTCTCCTATTCTCATGTTAACAGAAAGAAAAGAAAAATTAGGCTTATCTGTGCAGACCCAACATGAATCCTATGGAGAAAGTTTCCAAAGTGTACTCATTTGTAGCTATGCATCCTCTAAAGATGTACTGTAATCATTTTTTTTCCTTAACAATTAGATCTGTTCCTTCTGCTTTCAGAATATAAATACATACACAGTTGCATACAAATGCATGCAAACACACACGCGCTGCAGGACTACCCACTTCCTTGTCCCACCAACAGAAGACGATTTGGTCCTTACCAAATTAAGGTAGTAAGCCTTCAACTCTCCTTGTTGGCATACTTGAAAGGGTACCTCCACAGCCTAATGAGAACAATAGTACAAACTATACTTAAAAAAACATATTCAGTTACCAATCCAGAGAAGGGACTTGGCCACTGAATATTGGTTTTCCACATGACCCCCTATTTCAAAACCCAAGCAGCAGTATTTGGAACACACAAAACCTCTTTCTGGAGGTATTACAAAAGTATTAAGAGAACTAATTTTTGTGTTAAGTGAGACTAACCGAATACAGAAATATTTGATACACAAAAAAGCACCCTTTTTTCCTCCCAAACTTTGCTCTTGAAAAAATTCTTATTTAAAAAACTCCTACAAACATCAAGCAGCAGTTTTTTGGGGGTGGGGGCAGAGGAAGAGATTTAGACCTATTTTTGTTTTTGTCCTGGAAGGTGATGAGTGCTTTTATGAAAGGACAAAGTGCAATCACAAGAATATCCGAAGATCACAATGAGGAAGATTGTGACTATTTATGTGCCTTTAAAGTATATGAGTATCTACTCTTTCTTTATGTTTTTTATCATTACTGTTAACGTGGAAGTCCAGCACACAATAGCCCGTTTGTTTAAACCACCGATGTGAAATATAATCTCTGACAGAATGAAAGTATTTGCTTTAGGACTATACTTATCCCCTTCACCCTTTTGGGGCTTCACCTGTTGTCTACTCATTCAGAAAAAGAAATATAAAATAAAACATTTGTCACCTCTGGAATGCAGCATAAGTTTACAATAAAAATAAAGATCATATTATAGCCAGTCCATTCACATAAAAGAGCATCCTATAACCTTTGGATGCATTTTTTTATATGTCAGACCCTGCCCATTAAATACATCTGTCTGCACTTTCATAAATGAGACTCAAAAAGCCATTGCACAGAAATGTTATTGCTGAAACTTCTGATTTATGACAGGCTATTACTTCAATATATTCCATTTAGCATTATGAATACCATCTAGATCTCATGAGCTGATAATGTGGCATCAATTACCAACCTTACGAACTGCTATCATATGGAAAAAAAAATTAGAAAATTCAGATTCCCGCATACAACAGCAACTTTGGCATTGAACTTTGTGCCTGCCATATGTAAACTAAGGCTGACATTTATTCTGGGATGAAGGAGGACCATTGGGGTGTAATAAAGAATGAATTAAATTCAACTGTGATTTACACCCTCCACAACCTCACTAAGTCCACTGGATTTCACACATTGTAATTCAGTACTAAATTTAGCCCAAAGTAGACATACGTACCTACATTTTTAGCACTATTTTGAGACACTCAAGAAGTTTCACTCTTTTACTCCCAGAAGGTTTGGATTACAGTCATTCCATATTTAGAAATGCCTCTCTCTAGAAGGAACAGTAGTTTTCTTTCACACTTCTGATGAGGCAAAAGCCAACAAATACTAGTTAACTTTTGTTTACTTATATGCACCAGTTTTTATACTAATGGCTTTGAATGGAAGGCCGCAGAATCAGTAAAATGTGCCTCAGAGAGGCGCCTCCATTCACTAAAAAAATAACCAAACCAAAACAAAAACCCCGTAGTTAATGCTTTCTGTTTTATGTATATACATTACCTGTACACACAATCACATATAAATTAAGGACAAATAGCTAATTCAGTTTAGATACCAACACACTAATAATGAGAAAAATTTACATGAAAATATAGCATTTACAGAGATCTCTTACAGGAGAATTACATTAATAACCCTAAATTACTTAAAAGAGAGACTGAAATTATCAAGATGCAAACATATTTCAAGATGAACAGACTTTGATCTGCACTACAGACTTTTCTCACTACAACATTTCAAAGTTAGCATGCTACCACACCTGACTTTAAAGGAAAAAATTAAGAGGACTCTTCAGAAACCATGACCCATACCTGGATCACATACAAAAGCAAGCTCCTGATACTGTGATAGATACATAAATGTTATCACAAGTTTTGTCATAATAACAAAGCAGCAAGAACACATACAATGTTGTTCTTGAATTTGCTTTTGGGGGAGAAGAAAAGAGATCCTTGGAAAAAAATACTCTATAAAAACTACTTCAATAGACTATACTGCACTCATTGATCAAGGAATGGAAAACAGAATATATATTTTTGTACAGTTTGTACAGTCATATAATATTGCTACAACAGAATATTTTCTCCACACATACGTAATTGTGGAGTCCAACCAACTTCTATTGAAGTCAACAGAAAGGCTATTTTAGTTTGAACGAGTACTACATTTTTTCACATTAAAACATGCAACTTCAGCAAGTGCTGATACCAGCTTTAAACCAAAAATTATCTTTTTTTGTCAGTATTATTTCATAAAGTTTGTTTCCCTGTTATACGAGCTCATGGCTAACTGATGAGAACAGATATTACAACCTGGACTGCAAAAAGATGCCATTTATTTAGGATTGCTTGTGTACTTCCTGAAACAAGCTGAATTTGCTTAAACTTCACATTTTCTTATATTTTTCATTGTCATTATCAGGATGAAAGATGAACAGTTTAATTTTATTCATCTTCAGTTGGAGATTTAAGCACATCAATTAAGCCTTCAATTAAAATTACTATCAGCTAAATAAAAATAAATACAGCTAAAATGCAAACATAAAATGTCCAGGTTAGAAGTTCTGGTTTGTGCAAAATCTCTGGGAGTCAGACAGGCAATGACTGTACCAGCTGTTTTTAAGGTCAGAGCACTCAGCACACCTTGTCAGTGGACGTGGCTGTTTCATGCTCAAATCATGGCCCTCAAAAATAAACTTACACCAAGTACTTGCACTTAGAAGGAAAGTTCTGCTGTTTGAATCAGGTGATGGAGCAAGAACCGAGCTTTTCAGCGAGTACAGCACAGTCCGAGTCATTCTAGTCACCAGCTTACCTGGTTCAAGAAGGTAAGGAGCTATGGCACTAGCTACTACATTCTGTATATGCTTCGTATTGAAAGGCTAGTACAGACTGATCGTGGCAATGAGGATTAGAGGACACTTATTCTGTAAGTCTGCACAGTCCAGATAACCTTTGACTATTGTGAAAGTACCACTTACATCTGTTTAAATTCCCCTCACAATCCTACATATTTGAGACTGTTGTTTATGTAGCTCCAAGGTAACAGACTGATGCAAACTTGTAATTAGCACAAACCCTACCAGCACAGCCACCAGGAGACTAATTTGGATTTAGAGAGCACTGCTAGGGAAGTCACAGCACTCACGCAGTTAACTCCTCAAAATATCCATGCTCTTGTGAACAGGAGACACCCACAAACAACCCCACCAAACACAGGCATGGAAATTGTTGTATCTCTGAGGTCTGGGAGTAAAATCAGGAAATACAATAAAGGAAGTTCAGCAATTGAACCTGTTTGAACCTGCTCTTAAATGCGGTTACTAGATGCGAACGTTGATATTTGATACAGCCAAGCTTTTTTGAACTTCAATTGGCATGAAAAATACGTAATTTTCACTTATTCTTGACAATTGCTTAACTGAAATTTGTGTTTTTCCTAGGATATGAGAATAGAAATGTTGTGTGCGTTATTATGAGTAAAATAAATGTATGTCAGTATTTAATTCTTCTCGTTGCTTAAGTTCTGAATAATTTTTAAGAATCCACAATAATTGCACTTCACTGTGCCTGACAACTTCTTCTATGATACTTTTTTCTTATTGGGGTAAAGAGAATAGCACATAAAATCAACTGAACAACAAAGCAAATGCCCTTGAACACAGTGAAATTCCAAGTATTCAGGTGAGGCCAGTAGGAATTTTCTTACGAAGAAGTAGTGAGAACAGAAAGGAATTAATCCAGACCCCTCAAATAATCCCAGATACCTGAGGATACAACTTCACAATTTGACCATAAAGGCATGATGCAGACACTGGCAAGGACAATGAGAATTAGTGAAAGAGCATCTTAGTGCACTGGGTGCAAGTCAAAACACTGAGGAAATATCCCATAAACCGCAACTGGTCTGTTTCTGAAACATGGCAGGCCAAGTTTCAAATATTATGAGAAGTCATTAAAGAAGAGGGAAAAAAAAAAAAATATTGTCACCTAGACAAAACAAAATCTACAAACCCCAAGCTCCTTTCCCAGTTGTGATAAATCAATCCACAATTAAAGAATATTGAAATGGTCTCTCAAATTATTTGGAAGAAGCTAGGCAACACTATTAAGCAGCTGGTAGGTACAGATCTCTTGACAGAGGTGTTACAAATATCTACACAAGAAAATACATCAGTGCTTACGAAGAGCATGGACTACGGATTTTCGCTTATTTCCTCAGCATCCATCACGCTACTGGGGTATCAAATGATCTTTCATCGGGTTTTGTAGCCTTTGTGAATAAGTGTATCTTCCTTTTGTGATCAAGCTACATCTGCTGATATCCTGGACTACTTACATTATCTCGATTCATCTGGCTTTAACAAATAAATGTACTACACATGGAAGGATGCAGTCATGCTATCATTTCGTGTTGGTATAAAGTATGGCAGATTCCTTTTATTTCCAGCTTTGGTATTGATACCAAAGCAGGAATTCTTGTTACATAAACAAAACATTTACACTTACTCCAGTTGAGTTTACACCTAGTTATTAAAGCGGTGACTCTAGTTCAGTGTGTATCACACTAAAGGATCTTTAGAAGAAAACATGAAAAATAAAGAAATTAGACCTACTGAATATTTTCTACATTACAAACAAATGGGGAAAATAGCAACAAAGCTGTCAGTAAAAAAAGCTGCATCTCTAATGCTCCATCTAAAAACTCATGTTTAATCATAAACAGACCATGAAAAGAGAATGAGCAAGCCAGAATAGCAACACACATAACTCTGAATATTTAGTAGTTTGATATTCTTTTGGAAAGCATACCATTTCAGATTGCTACAACTTCAGAATAGCTTCTTAAAGCTAAGAGATACTCTGCTGCATGAGATACTTAAAGTATATTAAATACGGTTTTCTAAAATAGCTTCTTCAAGAATAAGAACCCAATGAATATATGTAATAAATACAGAAGTCACTAACTCTTTACAAGTTCTAAAACCCTCCAGCACATCCTTTGGTGTGTGCAGGGGAAAAAAAAGCGTGTGTATTTTTTATACATATATACCCCCCCCCCAAAGAAAATATTATTAAATTCATCATAAGTCTTACAATCCAGAAAGCTCTATAACTATCAGTTGAGAATGCTTTGCTCTGTACATCTGCTGCCCATTTCTACCTAGTTAATTAGGTGCAATTATTCATAAGTACTTCCTTGTATAATTCATGATATTCTGAAGAATTTGTACAGGATATTTGTGTCTCCCATGGAACATAAGCTAAATTACTCACCTTTCTTCCTGCTAAAAGCACGATTCTTGAAAAATCTATCCAGAGAAAAGTCCATTATTATATTTGAAGTTAGATCATTATCTTCATATTAAAGACAATGCAAATTATTTTAAGAATTTTGAAGTAATTCAGAGAGATAAATATATTAATTTAGTCAGAGAAATAAATATATTAATTTAGAATTTTACTCTTTACCAAAAATTTGCAGCCCAAAAAAATAAAACCAACACATCCAATGCTGTTCAAACTCATCCCATTTTGTAATATAGAGATTTTTCTTTTTCAGCCATATGTAAAGATATTCCCACCACTTCTTTCCATTCTGTTCAGGTCTTCCAGACAAAAGCTGCACCAGTGCCCTTCCTCTTTCTCTGCTCTCATAGCAGTCCAGTCAAAGGAGGAAAAAAAAAGGGGGAAAAAATTTTAAAAAAGAAAAAAATTTAAAAAAAATCAAAGCACTTGGTATCAGATTATCTTTGAAATCAGTTAGAAAATTACCTTTGCTTTGAATAAAAACAAAAGTTAAGCCAGTATTTCAAATGTCAGCATCAAGATGACTGACAAATTCATTTAAGATACTTTATGCAGCTCATGAACACTTTTTGTGGTGCTTGCCCCTCCTTTTCAAATTATTAAGTTCAACACCAATTAAAGCAATTATATCTCAATTTCCAGGTAGACAGTTGATATTTTTCAGAGTAGAACATGTGGGCAATTACAGCTAAAACACACCTCCATTTTACTTTCAAATAATCACTGATGTGGTAGGACTTCTCTTTCATACAATCCTGTGAGAATGAAGGAATAATCCTTGTTTACCTAAACCACAGTGTAGTACCCTAGATGTGCAACTAACCACCATTTGCTCTTTAAAGTACATGTACCAGATCCATTTTTGTTTTACAGATTTTACCGAGTATTTAAGGAGGGAGGATGCAATGAAATAAGCAAAGGCAGCAGGATATACTTTCCATCTAGTCATTTTGATACAAAGTCAAGAAGCTACTCATTTGATATACTACACAGTAGTTCTTAACAGCAAAACTGCAGAAGCCTTAACGTACACCCACGGTCATTGCCACTGGCTGCCTCCACTATCGGCAGTGCTACACAGAAAGCTGCAGATACACAGAGGTCAGTGAAGCCAACAAACACCCGTAAGGGCTCTGAAGTCCTAGGAATGATTTCAGCAGCATCAGTGGAACAGGCAATGGCGTTACTGGGGTAATTCCAGTAAATAACAGCTCACCCGTGAGGGAGTTTCACCAAAAGCTGCCACAACACACAAGTAGTTCTCTTCGCAGAGAAGGCACAGAGTAGGACTTTCAACAGCGTAAATGATGACAATTCAGTTTAAATGAAGTAACAAGCATTGAACAACATTAGAATTTCAGCTTTTCAAGCAACTGACAAATGTGTTTAGCTTAGAGGTTTAGTTTCACAGGGAACACAGCCTGTTAGATACGCTTAGAATATATAAGCAATGGCAGAACTTTGTTCAGGATGTTCACCTTGTTCATGAACTATTACACTCAGTGAAGAAAGCAGTTTTGAGTAAAAAGAGTATGTTTTCCCTCTGGCAGCTGTCTTGCACAACACTAGACCAATCACTTCACATCTCCTCCATGATGGGATCATAGCATCTCCTTTTTCAGAACCTTTTTTTTTTTTAATTGTGTATTCCTGTCCCCATCCAAGAGACTACTAAGTAACATATTTGAGATGCTTACTCAGTAGAGGATCTCCTAAATAGAGACTATGCATGCACATTGTGAGGCTGTTGGCTGGCCACATTTTGAGAGATCACCATTCAAGTATGTTGTTTAAAACAGAGCATAACTAAGTATTTTAACTGTTATACCTAACATCAAGTATTAACTATTAAAAGGTTGCATATATTTGCCCAGCAAATGTGCTAAGATGCAATGAAGTTCTTAATTGTTGCATTTTTTTTCCAAAAATTAGGAAATGTAATATGTTTTTTCCTCATGAACAAGGATGTATTACCATTGAAGTAATCTATACTATTAAAAGCCAAAATTTATTGACTACTTACCTAAAAATGGACAGTATTTTGCCAAAAGTGTGTTCACAATTTCAATTCCAACAAAACATCAATAGAAATACAGAAATGGCTTAGGCAACAACTAGTATTAAAACACTTAACCAGTGTACTTCCACTTATCACAGAAAATGTTATTAAACAGGGAAAGAAACACAATTAGCTACATGTAACTGCTTTTAAAATTCCCTCAAACTCTAATATGAACAACTTCATCAACCTCTCAGATGCAGAAAAAGCAGATGGTTAAATGCCCCATAAAATTTTGCTATTAAAAAAACCTAACCAAACACCACAAGGCTAATTTCAAATTCCTCAGTTGGTTTGGGGCAAGAGGATGACATCAGACTGTCATAAGCAGCACTGGTAAGTTTTTGATCAGAAGAGCAAAGTTATGGTTAGATATATCTGTGATATCTTTGCTCACAATATTCAAACAGACAAACAAACAAACAAACAAAGCTATTAGGAGCGAGCAAGCTGTTCTCTGATCACAGATGCTAGACAGGTTTTCCTGTAGAATATAATTTTGCTTCTGACAGTGCTTGACACACAAAGCCGCTGGAAGAAACTGAGTTGCAAAACGGTCTGTTAAAAGCTTGGAATGAAGTCAAAAGGAAGGTAAGTCAGAAAATCCCATTATGGTACAGGGAGCCCTGTGCAGAAGCAGGGAGTCCTTCCCGTGAAACCACTTGTTTAGAAAGGGTAAAGCAGTTACAACAATCAGAGGCATCAGGGAATAGGAATGTGGACCAAACCATTTCATTACTCATGACTTAGGAAGACACACCTATGTAAAGAATGTTTCTCCACCTTACTCCTAGGAGTTTTCTTCAGCTCTGCCCAGAAACCAAACCCTACTAGGAAATACAAACCTGCATGAGATTTCACAAAATGGTTGACAAAATATGAAAAGTTCCGACAGGTATAAACTAGAGAAATTTTGAGTTATATCAGGTTATTTCTTCTGGGGCACAGCGAAGAGAGAGACAGAAAGAAAAGAGAGAGAAAAGGCTTAGAAAATAATTTTATTGAACTAAAAATAATGAAAATATAAATAACAGCCAAACATCCTGGGCAGGGGACACACACAACATGGTCAGTCTGAACAGCGACATGGACATGTGGCATGGGAAGTGGAGTTTAAGCTGCCATATCAAACTTTAAACAGTAACAGGGGAAAGCAAACACCTTCTTCTTGCTTTTCCCTTTGTCTTCACTGTCATTAACCCTTTACTTTTCATGGCGAGGTGCTTCTCACAGTGAGGAGGAAACTGCAAAATGGCAAGGGGTGCAATGAAACTAGTGAATTTGGTGACTGCAGTGTTTGGAGGCATTTGGACTGCTGAATGCAAGGGTGGTAAGATTTGAAGTTGAAATCATCACCTCCGTAATTACTTTTTAACACTGACAATAATGTCGGTTGCCGTCTTCTATGCTTTATGCAGCAAAGGTACTTTTTAACTGACAATAATGTCGGTTGCCGTCTTCTATGCTTTATGCAGCAAAGGAAGCTAAACAAAGATAGCGGAGTGGCAGTCTTCCAGCTTCCAGCACAAGCAACCGCAGTCCTCCCTGGCTGCTGAAACACCACCGAAGCTTCCACACAGACATCTTCAAATGCCTGTGGGCTCCTTCAGAAATGTTGTGTTTTGATAAGTTTTCTAAATTTAGATCTGTGTCCCGTCTTCTATGCTTTATGCAGCAAAGGAAGCTAAACAAAGATAGCGGAGTGGCAGTCTTCCAGCTTCCAGCACAAGCAACCGCAGTCCTCCCTGGCTGCTGAAACACCACCGAAGCTTCCACACAGACATCTTCAAATGCCTGTGGGCTCCTTCAGAAATGTTGTGTTTTGATAAGTTTTCTAAATTTAGATCTGTGTCAGACAAGCCAAGAGAGGGGGTACTTAGGAAGGAGATGAAAAAAACCACCACTGTAACTGGTCTCATTAGTCTCCTATTTCCTCTTAAAAACTGGGCATTCCTCAGGATTTATTTGGGATTCCCTCCCCAGCCAGTCCCTTCGAACGGCATGGGCTGTAACAATTACCTGGGCTGAACCTTCCTTTTTTGTGTACCTCTTTTTCATTCCATAAATAATTCCTACAACAAAACCTCCCTAAAACCCCCAAATTGCACCCATCAACTCCCTTTAAAAAAAAAAGTCAAATCTCACTTCCCTCTCCAACACACACAGTTTCCTTACAAACCCAAATTTAGCTTCAGAAGACCTGAAGATTCAGACTCTTTCCCCTCTCAGACCCCAGCCTTTCAAGCATATTGGATAACATTTCTTAAAGAATGAAGTACAAAATGTCTTAAACCTTGTTTTATAATGGGCCGCAGCACACAGGAATGTGTGATTCATTGACTTGCAATGAAACATAGGCTTACAAAGTTACTTCTGAAGGTAAGATGAGAAACTTTGGAATATGGTAACAGCCTTAAAGTTCTCTGAGTTAGAGCAAAACACCATGAAAATATTGTCCTGATATGATGTGACATAATGAAGGTAAAAATTATAATAGTAAAAGACTACATTAAGTGATACACAAAAACAAATAAACATCATCATATCATGATGTACTCCCCTTACTTTTGTATGACAAGTAACTGAAACACTAACTTGCCACAACCCTTTTTCTGCTGAAACAGTAAAATGGTAAGAAAAAGATGTTGACACGTCAATGAACAAAACTCAGTGCAGACCCTGAACCTGCAGTCACATGCAGCCTTTCTTAATGTTGGGGCAACAAGCAGTTCCATTCACGGTTACAAAATTTATTTGTGTCCTTTATGTTTATAAGTGATAACAGAATAGTCTATAAGACTATAAGCAACAACAGCATTTAATTGAAATTTAGCACTATGAAAACTTGCAGGAATAATATCTCTTCCTTAAAAACAGCACAGCTCTATGGACTTCACCAAAATCAAACAACTTTATCAACTGAAGTTCTTAGCCTGTGCTTGAGCTTTATAATTGCACAGAAGCACAAATGGAGTATAAATGAGAGCATTTAAGTTACTGGAAAGCTTTACTTTGAAAGTTTTATTAATCTCAGCATTTTCAAAAACATTCAATAGCCAGAATCAAGCTCTAAGCATACTTTCTGGCTGGAGGCAAATCTGCAGAAGTCCAAGGTTAATTCTTGTAATTTTTCACATGTGCAGAGTCAGGGGCGAACTGGTCAAGAATTGGTCTTCGAACGCTCTCATTTCCCCACTACCAAAGTATACCTTGCTGTAGAGATGATGATATTCTCACTGGGGCAGAGCTCAAACAACAACTCTGGTGGATTGTCAGCCTGCAGTGCTGGCCCTAGAGCCTGCGGCGAGGGAGGCATGAGTGAAGTGACCAGAGGTGTGACAGGGGCTCACCAAATGTGAGCGAAGAGAAGACAGAAGTGGTTTGGCAAATAGCAAAACAGCTGGAAACCACAGCCCTAAAATATAGCTCACCTTCCAATACGCTCACTCTCCTTCTGTGAAAGGGATGGGCAGGAACACCCTCATCTGAAGGCTAAAAATGTTCCTATGGTCTGACAGAGATCACAGCCCTTGTTCTCCCCAGGCTCCTGAAACCAGCTTGGAAGGTACAGAAGAATCACACATGCACTATTGTTTTTTCTCTCTCAACCAGTACAGGCCTAGTACCATTGTGACAAGTGTTTTTCCCCCCACAGCAAGAAGTCTTTCAGACCACAGGTAAAGCATTTCTCATACGGTAGATCTGCCAAAGTTAGAGGAGTATTCACAGAAACTCTGAGGACAAGCAGACAGTAGTGTTTTGCTATAAATATCAACATTAAACAGGAGGCCAGGAACCAGAAAAATCTATATGAAACTCATGCATTTCATACCAGTTTCCAAAAAGCTTGGGTAAGTGGCTTTTTAGTCTCCCATTTCCTAAAAATAACCTGCTCCTTTCAATAAGAAAAAAGAAAATACAGATGAGTAACAGGTGACAAGGGGATATCACTGAGACATCTGACAGCAAAAACAACTCCTTAGGCAAGGTTACCGCTAACTTTTGTTTTACAGCAAGAAGAAATATCAACATCAAGAAATACAACAAGAATAAATTTCACTATTAAAGTAGAACTCAGAAGAAAATGTGTTTAAAACTGCTGCAAGCACCAATAAATCCTCAGAGAAGTTGCTAATCGCACAATCTTAAGAAAAAGAGAAATAAAAAATTCACTTGTTTCACAAAAACAGTTCTCTAGATCTGGCTTTTAAAGCATTAGAAAATATATTTAATTTTAAAAATATTGCATTTTTCAGCATATTTATTTGTAAACAATTATTTTGTATTATGCTCATCAATGATTGTGCTGATATGTATCACTGGATTACATTACTCACGGAACAAACTCAAGTTTATACTGTACAAACAAAAGGAGTAATTTTAAAACTGCGAATATTCCCTTCTTCCCAAACTTGTTCTATTTTGCAAGGAAAATCGATACTCTTATTTTGTTCACTATGATAGAATAATCATAACAGGATCCAAGAGGAGCTTCCTTTTTCCTCAAATCCACAAGCGCCAGTGTCTAGTGAAACGTGGTGAAGGATTTCAGTCGTGTCAGCCTAATTTTTACTCTGCTGTACAAGAACTTACAGATGTCAGATGCTTAGAGCCAGTAGAAAGGCTTTATACATGTTCTCTCTCAAAGAACTCAAGCACTTTCATCTGCTTCCAAAAGACAGACAGATGGCAAACATCTTGCTCACTTGCAGACAAGAAGGTCTGTATTTGACATCCCATTAGCCATTTAATCATCTATATGGAATCTGAACAGGATTTTTGCCTGTCCCACTACTTTCAGATGGATGATGGAGAGCCTGAGGAGCTTTGTTAGTGTTTTGTTTTTAACAACAATGGAGTGAGATTCAGCAATGTCCACCATGAACAGGTAAACATAGAACAGCTCTTAAAATAGTTCAGGTAGAAGGGATACTGGACTCTTGAGCTTTTTGAGTCGCAGCATGAATAATTCTGAAAAACTTTACGCACAGTCCTTGCTTGGATAGATATATACAGCTAAAAGGAAAGGTATGTCCTGACACTGAATATGGTTACTTCTATGTTGGCATCATCCCTTCTCCTCTGG
Source organism: Aptenodytes forsteri (assembly GCF_000699145.1). NCBI lineage: Eukaryota > Metazoa > Chordata > Aves > Sphenisciformes > Spheniscidae > Aptenodytes > Aptenodytes forsteri. Next base: position 692,753 of record NW_008794493.1, read on the forward strand.
AAGAGCTGACTGCTTCATACACAATCTAGAGAAGCTATTTATTTAATTACTGGCAGATTATTTTCAAACCCTCCATTGCATTTTCTTTTGGTGGGGGGAAAAAAAGTATTTGAAATCTTCCGGTTTCCAAACAAAAGCAAATTCTTGTTAACCTTCTGAAATTTTTAAGGTTATATTTATTGTAGTCATTGCATTTTCACAATCACATTGTAAAAAGTGCCACTGACAGAAAAGGCAGAGACGGAAAGACTCATGAGGTATTCTAAAGGTAATCTCCAAATAAAGCACAACAATTTTTGACATAACTTAGTTTAGTACTGCTTACAATGAAAAGCTCATTGTATTTAGCAGATCCATTGTAGAGGCACAACAGTTTAACAAAACACTTTACTACTCTACCAAAGTATATTTGGCCAAACTTGAAAAGTGCATTCGACATACCATTGCGCACACACGCTCCACCGGTCCCGTAAAACTACTCTACATGCTTCCCTCGATGTGCATTAAACTTAACTGAAGTTCAAAAGCTGATTACTGATGTTCAAAAGATGATTAAGAGGAAGTGAAAAACCCAGATGTCTGTTTAGACAGAAGCAACCAGAAAATTTCTGGGTAGGTACCAGGGAACAACCAGCAAGAGAAGAATGAGGAGAAATGTGCCTGCATCTGCCCCCCCCCCCCCCTTTCTTTTTTTCCCTATTATCTTTGCTCCCGTACAGACTTCACAGTATACACTAGAGGTTTTCTCTGCTGCAGTGCTCTTTCCAGGAGCTCAACAGGCTTGCTCCAACTTATTATAAGCACAAAATGAAAGAATTAATCACCCTTTCTGCAAGAGCTCTGAACTATGACACTACAAATGGTTTCTAACTCTTTGAAGTCATAGTTTGGGGGTTTTTTAAAAATTGTAAAAGCTTCTGGGTTTTTTTTTTTTGTGGGTTTGTTGAGGTTTTTTTTTAGCGTACAAGATCAATACAACATTAACAGAGATCATCCTCTTACAGAAATGAGAAGTACATACTAAAAAGCTATAATCATGTCAAAAGTGTGTGGGGGAGATTATATAATTTTAAACTTATTTATCTGCAGGACTTCAAGTCCGTACTTTTATACCTTAATTTGGGGACCCTTGTTCCACAACTCTCCCTCAAAGGAGAACCAGAACCCTGTTTAAATTCTAGGCGTACAGACTGCTATACGGAGTGTATATATACTTGCTTTCTTATCTTTTACAGTCCAATTCCTATGATCACTTCCCTCCCAGTGGTAAAGGTCACATGTTGGAAAAAACCCCACTGCTGTACAAATTTCTAACAACTGATTTTCACATAACCAATTTATTAACGTATTACATACTTCTGAAACAATGACATACAAAAGTGTTATTTATTTAACAAAAGTTAAAAGTTTCACTCACTTCACAAAGACTTCTAAAATCTGTCATATTGAACACAGTCCCTTACTATTAAAGTCAATAGATTTCTCATTAATGTTAATGCATTCAGAATCTTTGCTTTAATTGGTTAGCCTCAAGGACAGCATTAAGCTGTATTTATATGATAAGACAGGCTTTATTAAGTGATTTCAACAGTTTTCAAAATTGAGAAAAGTTGGCAATATCCATTTTGTCACTTCTACTAGATGAATCTCAGATTGAGTATCTTGAAAACTAGATTATATTGTTTTTTAGGCTTTATCATATCACATTCCTTTAGCTTATCTTCTTTAGCCCTTCTGAATACATTCTGAAGAATCCCAACATTTTGACAAGGACGTGATCTTTAGTGAAAAGCACAGATGTTAAACTGACACAAAAGCATGGGAACCAAAATCATATTTATGACAAATTAATCTCCTAATCTCTGTCCTGTAGATCAGGTATGTGTGTTCAAGTAGTTCATTATAATGTGTATTAAGGAGAAATATTCGTGTTTTGCACATTATTACAGTTATTATGAATCTTATTTCGAGATTTTGGTAAGTGATCCATCCTGGAGTAATTTAGTAGAAATTACCGAGATATAGACTACTACGTAATAGAATTTCCAAGCTAGCAAGACTTGAATTTCTTCAATTTTCCTGGATAGGAGTGTTCTGTATCTTTTAACACAGTTGGGACTAAGGAGAATGCGTAAGTTTTTAAAAGCATGATAGCTCAGCAAGTTTAGACTCAAACATTTATCACATCACACACAGAATAGTACTGGCTACTTGGGAAGACATGATTCCAGCCCCTGCTCCAATTACCTTCCATGTAGTTGAAACATGCTGCAAGTCTTAACATCATGTTTACAGTTTGTTCAGCTTTGCATAGAAAAACCCTCAGTGAGGCTTCTCCAATATTTGGGAATGGAAGAGTGTCTTCTCCTGTCTTTTACAAGCATATGATACTTTGACAACGATCCTTAAACCACTACACATAGCAACTCACTCCCCAGGTAAACACCAATCTGTGCTGAACCTCCAGAACCAGAGGAGAGAAATAAATACAGATCAACCTCCTAAGTACATGGAGAAAATTCAGACAACTGCTAACAGCAGATTCAGTGACTGATCCCATAACTGAACTACTGGATGTAAAAGGAGAGGGATGTGAAAAGTAGGTACCAACACCTGCCATGTTTTCAAAGAAAGTACTTTTTAGGCTTTTCTCTTTAATATTGGGTGGAAAAAAAAGAAAAAGAAAAAAGAAAAAAAACCCAAACTGCAGAAGAACAGTGTTTAAAAACTAGAAATGGACCCTTGCCAGAAAGTTTCCTATTGAATGGCTTAAATGCCATTTATTTTCCCTTTCTTTCTATACAGATCTGAGCTACCAACTCTGGTCTATGGCTTTGGGTACAGTGACTAGATTCGTAAACACTGAAGCAAAACCATGACAGTTTCACAGCACCTCAGTCCTTTCAGAAATTTAAGCTTCACTACCAAGGTTTCAAGAACTCAGCGTATGGATTCACAGTGTATGAAATATGACCCCACTTAAACCAGATTTTCAAATGTATGTGTGTAGGTGAAGACTGCAAGTTAATTGCACTTGAACTATATTCACACATCTTTAACATCTGTCCCTACCAGTCAGCAGCAAGCATCTGAACATCCAGTGCTGACTGCCTTGGAAAGCACAGCTCACAGGGGCTAATGACCTCCTGTATGAGGAGCAAAACTCCACCAGCGTGTATATACTCTTTCATGAGATCCTCGTAACACGTAGCCATAGAGAATCCTCTCCTAGATGTTATGACCAGACACTCTATTTCAAGAGAAGAAACGGCAGCAAAAATCACAGAACATAAAACAACTCTCTACTGCATTCATGCACTTGAGAAAATGCTGCTTTCAAAAACCAAACCTAGGAGTCAGCTGGTGAAACAAAATCAGAACCATCAACATAAAACTGCACCCTATATCCAACCGTTATGCCAAACTACATGCTACTCTCTCCTCCTCCTTCCCTTAACAACATACATTGATGTTGCCAATTTTATGAATCAGGCATAACTATTCAGATTACTGAGGTTACTTCCAGGACAATCACATACAAATAATACTGGTAGTCACTAATGAAAATTAAATTACTCGATGTTTTGGATTCATATACAAACACAGCTTCACGAACACTTCTTGAATACTGCTTTTCCAAAACACTAATGTTGCTATATAATCAAAGAATCAACCATACGAGAGCTGAGCATCTCTACTGGTATTTATGTATTTCACAGAAGTTCATTTCAAAAGAAATAGCTAGGAATACTGAAAAAGAACAAGCTTGTGTGAAATTACAATCTTGAACAGTCTTGCTTCTACTGCAGTTTTAAGTTTTTGTAAAAAAAAAAATTGGGCACAAAGGTAATAATTGAGAAATGCAGCAACATATGAGAATTTCTGTAGTAGGGAATAGGCATTATGGCCCAGTGCTATAAAAATCCTGCTCAAACACACCACATCTTTAGCTACAGTTTTCTGTGATTTTCCAAAACCCATTCTGTTTTAATGGAAAACTAATGCAAGAAGACTCAAGCAAAGCTTATTCTCTGGAAATTGCTTGAATATATATGCACATGCATAGATGTGTACGCTCAACTGGCTCACTGATGGCATGCGGACAAAAAGGACTGTTACTGAATTCTTACAAACATCTTTGACTCTACCTTTAAAACAAAAAATTTTAAGTAGCTGTTGCAGAACAGCAGCATCTAGGTCACTTGAGAAAAACTCTACTTCTCAAAGAAAGAAATCAATATTTCAACAATACTGATATATAAAGAAAAAATATGAAGAAAAAACAGTTCTGTTATGGTGGGGGCAGACAGAGATGAAAATCAAAATGACTAATTAGCAGTTACCTTGAAGACTGAAAACATAACGGATTATTTCAGATAGGAGAGGAAAAATTACATGTGAAATTACTTATTGAATGAGTACATGAAATTACATGTGAATTACCATGCCTTGATAAGCTGGAAAGGAACTGAAGAGGAAGTATTGTTGTAAGCTGGGAGTAACGGAGACATTAACTACTACAGCATATTTGTGGACAGAAGTTCCCAATCACTCTGCCAAACCTCTGTGCTCCTTTTTCTTCACTTTGTTTATGACTCTGAGCATGCAAGCTCTAATTTGTTTCTTGAACTACCTATATTTAAATCTTTTTGGAATTCCACTGCACAAATGACTGCGCAAAATTAATCTCACCTTTCTATTTCATCCAAGAATGTGTGTGTCTGCTAACTGGATTTTCAAAAGTATACGTTGCTGGTCACAACTCAGTGATATTTTTCAACGAAGGTTTAGCTTTGTGTGTATAACCTTCCAGAAATTATCCTTTATTATAACTGGACTCTGACTTCTTCAAGAAAGCACAAGAACTATTAATACCACCAATGTTTTAAAACTCCATTAAAAGCAGAAGCAACAAGATGACAGCATAACTACTATAGGAGCCAAATTAAAATATACTTCTCACTTTGTAGCTCCTTCAAAAGGAGAATATTGCTGAAACTGCCAGTATAAGAATTATTTTCAAGCAGTAAAACCTCAACCTGCTGCCACTGAAACCTGAGTGGCTTTAATACCCAAACTAGGGTCTACACCAGTTAGTAAGTATTAACTTTTCCAATGTCATTGGAATCAAGCCAACGGGAAACAAAATGTATTTTGCAGTCTTGATTTACAATACATATACATAACGAAACATCAGGACTTAATAAGTAGCCATAAGAAAAATGTTATTTGAAAGCAACCCTAAACTAAAACAAATGAACCAACCCCTGAATTTCCTTCAAATTCTCTGGAGAGTTTCATAAGCTACCCCCATGCCCCCTTCCCCCG
>NW_008794493.1:698952-710620 GCF_000699145.1 Aptenodytes forsteri
TGCGCAAAATTAATCTCACCTTTCTATTTCATCCAAGAATGTGTGTGTCTGCTAACTGGATTTTCAAAAGTATACGTTGCTGGTCACAACTCAGTGATATTTTTCAACGAAGGTTTAGCTTTGTGTGTATAACCTTCCAGAAATTATCCTTTATTATAACTGGACTCTGACTTCTTCAAGAAAGCACAAGAACTATTAATACCACCAATGTTTTAAAACTCCATTAAAAGCAGAAGCAACAAGATGACAGCATAACTACTATAGGAGCCAAATTAAAATATACTTCTCCCTTTGTAGCTCCTTCAAAAGGAGAATATTGCTGAAACTGCCAGTATAAGAATTATTTTCAAGCAGTAAAACCTCAACCTGCTGCCACTGAAACCTGAGTGGCTTTAATACCCAAACTAGGGTCTACACCAGTTAGTAAGTATTAACTTTTCCAATGTCATTGGAATCAAGCCAACGGGAAACAAAATGTATTTTGCAGTCTTGATTTACAATACATATACATAACGAAACATCAGGACTTAATAAGTAGCCATAAGAAAAATGTTATTTGAAAGCAACACTAAACTAAAACAAATGAACCAACCCCTGAATTTCCTTCAAATTCTCTGGAGAGTTTCATAAGCTACCCCCATGCCCCCTTCCCCCGGGGGGGGGGGGGGAAGTCAGAACTAATAACCCAAATGATTTATTTCTTTTTTATGCCAAAGTAATGCTGGAGCTAAAACTGGTGTAACAAAGGAAGGTAGTTGCTTATTAATACTGGGGAAGCTGCTTCCTCTCCCATAATGCTACTTAGCATTTATGAAATCTTTCAACAAAGGATGTAGAAACACCTATTGACATTAGGTAAAGTTTACAAGTACTCGTATGAGATTATTATCATTCTATCTTGTAGATGCAGAAATTAAGACAGAGAGACAATACATGGCCTCCCAATGTCACTGAAAGAATTTAACAGCTGCAGTAAAAGCCAGGGCTTCTGAGTTTCACTGTTTAAGGATTTCTCTAAACTGAAAATATTTTCTAGCAGTTACTCAGCACATTAAAATGAAGATATTTTCCTGACAAATTTTTACAGCAAGCTTAGATAGTTCCTCTTTAATTTATAGGGAGCATAACATTACTACAGAACCAGAATGTAACTTTTCAAACAGAAGAACTCACTACTATTTCATTAACTGATAGCTAAGTGGAGGTTTCAAAGCAGAAAGGGAAAAGAAAAGTGGAACTACAAACAGGACAGGGTGCCAACTTCCACCAATTTTATGGCCCCATTCCTCATGTTATGACCAATAACGTAACTAGGATCAACAAAAGGGGACGGATGACACCCCTACCTGTTCCCCCCCACCCCCACGAGGTGAGGATTACTGTGCCCATGGTAATACTGTGAGTCACTGAATTTGTACATGTTCGTGGCACTCACCATGGACTCTAGTGAAGCTCTACAGTAAGCTCACTCTCCCCACTATGCTTTTGGGATCCTTCACAGCAGTAGGTAGTCTTTCAAATGGTTCTAGCTGGCCATCCAAGCTTAATGAATCCTCTTGATATTGTTGGCATCTCATGTGTCTTGCTGTTGCTCTGATGAATATAGGATAGTTCACTTGAGCAAGTTCTTTGCCAAATTATACTCTTACGTTTCATTTAAGTAATTTACATCCAAGGAGTTTCTCTTCAAACTGCCTGCAATAAAAGGAGGAGCAAGTCACCACCACACCTTGAATTCTGCTCAACTATCTGATTTAGGAAATAATCATCCATTTACCGTACTATTTTCTTCAGCTATTTGGTGCTATTTGCATTCAGTATAGTGAATTCAGGTTATTTGTCTTTTTATTGCTATTTCATGACACTAAGGAGAGATCTTGTCTTCAGATACTTTGCCACTATATTATTTAAAATGTTTGCAGTCTTAAGATCTTGCAGGACTGGTCTAAATGCTCGGTACAAATACAGGTCTCCACTGTTACGTAGCTTCCAGTCAAAAGAATGGTATTTGCTTTTCACAGTTTTCTCTTCCCTTTTTTTGGTTAAAGCAAAAGGGAACAAATGTACATAAAACCAGTAAAACTTTCCTGTGCATCTTCCCTAGGGTGCTCTGTGTGAGATAAGCATTTTTGCCATGAATTCTCATCCACATATCACCTTCAACTCTACCCCACAACTCACATTAAAGAGAGTTAATTTTTTTTTACACATCTGCATTCTGGCACTGTGTCGATAGTCTCCAGCGCTGAATAGATTCATTCACATGAAACCAAATCTTTGCTTTGCTCAGGGTGATGAACAACCTCACTTGTGACATTTACATCTATTGATTTGCCTGTTCTGTGACTACTCCATTACAATACGTTGATCAAAATTATATAAATTGATAGTTCACTGCATTAGAAGATCTGCACTTTTCATCCCAAAGTCAAAATGATTTTTTTTTTTTTTTACCCAAAAAAAAAATGTGTCTTTGTATTGCCATACAAAGAACTACCCTTTGATACTTCTTTTTACTTATCTGTATTGTACCAGTTTCAAACTGGTACTTTTTCTAGACTCAAAAAGTGAGTAACCAGATTGTATAGAACTTCATCAGTGATATATGGAAAGCTGCTATCAGACATTGCTATCTTCCCCCTGTCAAAAAAGTTAATTTCGAGCACTAACTTTACCCAATAGACTTCTAGCCATCAGAGAACTGTGCATCTTCCTCTTCAGCAAGAGCTAATAAGCTGCATTTCTGCTGTTGAAAAGATACCTACCCAGTAGCATCAAAATTTGAGCACAAAATATCACTGTAAAGGCCAAGAACATAGCTCAAATGCTCTGCGATATGCACCACTAAACTCTATGCTAGATTTTAGTGCAGTCCAAGCTGTATAACAATACAGTTTTGTGACAATTCCAAGTACAAAGTCAGCTTTATCATGCTATCAGTCTGATGTATTTTTAGGAGCAGCGAGATCCACAACTCTCCAAACCAAAGAAATAAAGAAATATAAACTTGCCTTTAAATTTGCCTTTTTTTAAGTCATGCAATTGAGTTGAAACACTAACAAATCACCACTTTCCCTCAAGGTTAAAATACTGTGTTTTATCTTGTACTTGTCATGAAGCCATATCTGCACAATTAACACGGCTTATCTGATTAACAGAAATTCACTAAACTGCAGTAAGTCATTTGTCTAAGCTCAATGGCAATTGAGTTACCAGGAAATCACCTGGTTTGGCTATCTCTTCTTCTTAAATATCCACATAGCTGACATTATCATAGTATTTGACACCTTTAATCACATAATAAGGGCTTGCCAACTTCATAGGTCAGAGTTACATTTTATAGATGGGACAGCAAAGATAGAGACTGATATTCGGGAGAACACATTTCTCCCACCATTTAGCAGTAAAGGATAGAACACACTGGAGAGACCATATTTGAAAGCATATATTAAAAAATGCATAGAATCAGGTGCTGGGAACCAAACACCTGGAAACATGCTCTGTGTTTTGAGAGAACAACCACAAAGTAAAACAATCAGAGGTGTAAAAGAACGTTCAGATGCAAGTTTTAATTTTGAACACCACAGCGGAGGGGAGGAACAAACTAAGAGTCTTAAGACTGGCAGTTTTAGATGAACACTGTTGTTCAGGAATCTGTTGAAACATTGTGTGAATGACAATTCATAAAAATATACAGTGCCTTAGTGACAAAAAATTGCAAAGCACTGAGCCATGTCATTTATTCAAAGGTAACAGAGTACTCTTCATAGATCATCGTAATATAGCACCCACCCCTTAAGGCTGCCACCTCAGCCCTGAGCCGCTGACAGGACTACTGCCCAAGGCAGAGGGGCAATCAGGCATATATGCTTTTTAAGAGTCTTACATATTGATGCCCCAGTATGGCAGAGTAAACACATGATAATGGACATGCCTGAGAGTTACTCTTGGGGCAGTAAGTCTGCAGAAAGGATTAAATTCATCCAGGAAAATAAAACATTCTTGAAGAGGAAGGGATGAAGGCAGCATGTAGAAGAGGACGTGTGACAGAACCACACAACCACCACACAACTATGAACCCCAGATCAGCAGAAGTTAAAAAATGAATTTAAAGTATGGTAAGTTAATCTTCATGTTTCTGATTTTTTGAAGTTTCTTTAAAAATGCTTTTATTTTAGGTGCTACAAACTTCATAGAAGGATTTTAATAATTTTTCAAAAAAATGCCCTACAGTTAAAAACAGTAATATGGTGGGCCTTTATTTTCTGTTATTCTGCATCATTGAAACATGACCTATTTGGCTATCCAGGTCTGAATTTCTTTAATTTGATTTTTTTTTTTTTTTTAAATAGACCAAAATTTAAGTGTTCCTGTCTGTTAGAGTAGATTTTGGGTTAAATCTAGCAAGATTCAATTACATTTATTCAGAAATCTCCTTTGTTTGGATTTTTCGTCTCCATCTCGAATTCCACAGTCACTTAAAAATGCAAAAAAGAGGTGTTTTAAATAGTATACATGTCTAGTGAGACAATTAGGTAAGTTTTTATTAACGGCTAAATCATGTATCAAGTTTGTGAGGTGTCAAAGTAGACACTTACATAAAACCCCTCAAAATGTCATGAACGACGCTATCATTTACAGCTTAGACAATATTTAGGTGAAGCAACACATCTTTGCTCACATTGTTTTTCAAACATTTCTAAGCCTAGTTGGTCTTTGTCCTTCCATTCCAGGAGCAAGTGAAAGTGTCCCAATTACCAAAAAAGTTAATGAAATCAGGAAATAAGGTTACAGAACTGTGGAAACATCACTTCTAATACACCTAGGACCTTGAATACACTTTGGGTAGCTCCAGTCTTCCCACTCCTGTGGTGCAGCACAGCTAAAGGTGAGGATGAAAAGGAAGCGGCAACTTATTACAAAAAGGAAGTAATCCAAAAAGGGGGGGGGAAGGCACTTTACTGCTTTTATATTTATGTTATTATTAACCTGTTTTAATATATTTATAGTAATTCTGTCTGTAAAAGGCCAGAATCAAACAGCCTCGTAACTTAGATTAACACGATAAACAAATCTGTAAATTTTCCAGTTCTGGAACTAAATTACAGGCAGTGATTTATAAATATAAAAGCAAATATATAAACAATAAGAAAATAAATACAACATGAATTGCAATACAGTACCTTGATTCTTAACAAGCAAATTACATGTCTTCATGCTAAATTAATAACCATTGAGATGTGAAATGTAATTCTTTCCCTGTCTCAACAGCAGTCAAAAAAATATTGCAGTTGATCTTTTCACTCCAGGAGGACGTAAAAAATACAAACCCCTTCATACTTGTTAGGAATGTTAACTTTAGGGAGAGAGATCTTAAAAATAAAGTAATTTATAAATGAAAATAAGAAGTGGCAACAGATTGCATTCGGAAGTTTAGAACAAAGTCTTTTTCAATTTCACGTATCATGTAATAGGTGTCACTAAAAAAAAAAAAAAGTTACCTAATGAATAAGTATCTGCTGCGCAAAGCCACTTAGCTGCTTACCACAGATCAAATGACTGTTTTTAAATTTAACGCTTTACCATGACTCAAAAGTATGGAAAGAACAGACTTGCATTTAAAAACAGGATTGAGGGTTAGATAGAGGAGGGCTGTGTAACTTCTCTGTCTACATCCCTACTACAAAGAGTAAAACACACTATAGAGTTGTCTCACAAAACCATTTGAGTTGATCTCTGATATTTTGATTCATCTGTTTACTCATAGTGAAAAAGTACACCTCCATCAATGCAGAATGTGACAGCCATTATGTATTCCTAATAAGGCCAGATGTCCTTTTTTTTTTTAGGTAAATAAAGAAAGGAAGCAAGTAGTTTTGAGGAGGAATTTCAATAGCAGAACATCATTAACCCAAGGAAGCATTTAGATGGCAAACGGGCAAACTACAGACACGGGCATTTCTTCCAAACACAGTTCAAGCAATATTTGTGGGTTGGAGGGGCAACTGGGAAGAATCACAAATGCAAGAACAGAATCCATTAAGTTTGTGTTTGCTTGCTTTTTTAAACACAGATTACATGTATTCAGGCTGTTGACAGCCTTTTTGGAAACCACTTAAGACACACCTATCTCCACCTGTCATATTGGAGAGTGATCGGCTGGGACACCATTTCATTCCTTGTGTCATGCATAAAGTCAACCAGGCTATTCCGTTAGATTACAGCAAATTATAAAGACCGGAGCACTGATGCAGCAGGGCATCCAAGAACTTCTTCAACTGCATCAAGTAGGTTCCCTGGCCACTGACACTTCTGAATGACAGAGCAGATCTTGGTACTGATGAACACCTTTCTTCATATAGGCGAGTCCTCAGTTCTTACGGTTATTTAAATTAACAGGGATAAAGCAGCTAGAATTACACGTCTCAAACATACCTTAAACTAAAGGGTAACTGGAGTTTGACCTTACACATTATGCCAAAAGGCACCGCAATGCACCCATTTATTTTGATAATACTGCAAAAAGTTTGAGATAAAAATGTTTTAAAATTATATAACTGCTTGACTTTCAGAGATGCGAAAGCCTAATGCTGAACTAAAAATAAAAATAATGCAAGATAGAAACAGGTTAAAAAAAGGATAATTGCCTATAAAGAAGAATTTAATTAGAAATGTGGCAGAATCTTCACCACCTGCAAACTTCCAAAGGTTTAATGGCCCTCTAAAAAGGAGTGATTCTCTCCCAAATGGCAGGATGCCTGTAATATAGGTGATTGTAAGAAGCTCAAGGTAATATCTTGAAACAGACGTGGAAGAAATTTTACATTTTGAATCATTCGGCTGCAGCCTTGGTTGGCTACTTGCCAGTACCACAGGCAATAAAGGGAACCAAGAAAAAGCAGTGATAAAACTAGTCTAGCTGTTTGGAAGGGGAAGCAGAAATCCAGCGGCAGACAGACGGGAGGTATGGTGGCAGCTTGGCAGAAATAATGAAGGAGAGAAACGGAGCTTTAAATAAGCAGATCACGGTCAACAATTCCGAGCACACAGATTTTTACTGGTACACTGAAACTTATGTCCCCTAAAACCAGGATCCACTTTTGAATCAAGAAAATCAACACACACAACCAAAAAAAAAAAACCAAACAAAAAAATCCCAATCAGGCAAACACCTTGCAATTAAGACTAGATTTCACTGCTTTTCTTATAGACTTAAAGATCTATAGGAAGAATTTTCAAAATCCAGATTCTGTAAATAACAACTCTGCCCTCCTATTTGAACACCATCTTAGTATATTTTACTCACACTCAGAACACCATACAAACACAAAAATGGTTTTAACTGTTTTAAGGGAAAAAATCTTTTTAATGTATGTATTTTAGTTATACATGGTTATTATTACTTACTAAAACATACAGATGCAAACCATGACCCATCAATTTAATTATCACCCTATGAGATAATCTTTGGTACAGTTTTGACTTAATCACATTAAAGTACAGCTGCTTAAAAAACAATCTAGACAGTAGCTTCCGATTCTTTTGGAAACTTTACTAATGCACTTCAACTACTCACCATCTAGCTGGCTGAAAACCACTTCACAGAAACATAGCCATTCAAACACATTTAGCTCTGATGTTACCCTATCATTAGTCCGGCAAATAGTTTTACATTTGATTTAACACACTCTTGGAGCAGCTGTGCTCCTCACTGCCTTCTGTCCCCAAACACTCCCACTTATGTTGCCCTTCTCCTGCACTAGCACAAGCACTCCTGCATAGCCAACTCTGTCAGGGAAGTGGGCAGGGGGGAAAACAACAAAAACCAAACCTGTGTTGAAGTTTTCTCCTACCATGTGCCAACAAAAAGTAAGGGCTGACAATAAGCACTAGAAAGTGGAAGAAGAGCAGGACCATCTCTGCCAACTTCCACACTGTGGCTTGTACTGTGGTGCTGAACTGGAAACCACAGCATTAGCGTACGCAGGAAATGCTTCAGTAACTAACAATCTTTTCTTGGGTGAAGTGACAGTCACACTTCAGTCCACAGAGGGGCTGCACCAAAAACAGTCAGGAAAGACATGATTCCAATCCATTTGTCCTCAATCTGTCACCTCTATACAGCATTCTGAGACATCAGCTCAGCTCGACAAAACCATTTAGATGCTAACATGGAGACAAATTCTCCGTATCTTATAAAAATTGTTTCAAGTAACTAAACGTAGCTCAGTATTAAACTTACAAGGAATGTAAAACATGAGTAAATGCAAAAGTCAGAGTTCATTAGCTTGCTCTAACCACATGAAGACATTTTTATTATGCTCATTTATTTGAATAGGCCATTAAAATATAACTCCAAATACAGAGTCTGAGCAAACAAATATTATGGCAACTTTGATGAAACAAAGCTTTTCCAATGAAATGTTAAATGGCAATTCTGCATTAAATGCAACTGCTTTCTTAATCTTCCTTGAGATTTTAACTTCACACACCTATTGGAAAAAAGAACACAAGGGGCATTACGTGTCCCACTGGCCCCTCCTGCAGGTCTCTGAAGAGTACTTAACATAAACACTAGTTTATGGTATTACACTCTTGGACTTCCAAGTATCTCAAATTTCACTTCAGGGTATTAGGCCAACTGCTGTTTAAATTACATGTAAATTAGCTGAATCATGACTCTCCACTGGAAAAATCTGCCTTATAGATCATGTCTTTCGGGAGTCGAATGCTGTAACGACAACTTACCACTGAGCTAATCAAGAATCAGAAAATGAAGTTAAGATTAACTAAAGCAGAGGCACTGAAAAAAAAAATCAATAATGTTATCCAGCTGAACCAGGTCATGCATGCTAGAACCTCCTACCATTTACTACTGCAGTACATTACTGCTGCAGTAAAAATAAATTTTAACCCTCTGCAAAATAATATAGGGAAGTTGAAACATTTCTTTTAACTTCACTACAGTGAAACTAGAACACGTTCACCATTTTTGAGTTTTTAGATCCCGTCACTGGTCAACATATGATTTTGATAATGCCAATGATTAATCCTGGCCCTAAAGATTTCTGTGTGCAAGTCTATGCATTTTCCATGTAATTTCTGCTGTAACTTTGCAAGGCTACATTCTTCATTTATTTAGTAAGTGACGGACACTGAAACTACATACACCTTTAAAAGCCCAAGGAGTCAATGTTCTTAAAATAAAGGACTTTGCACATAAAACCAGCTTTGTCTTTAAATTCCAGAATTCCAAATACTACACAGGCCTCCTTGCAAATCAGCAAAAGAATTTGTATCTAATCATCTTAAATAAATCTTTTTCAAGTAAGTCTACATCTACAAAATGATTCCCTGTTTTGGACTGGTAATGAGTCCTATCAACAACATTTTTCGCCAGTGGGTCTGGCTTTGCCCCATCCTGTGGAAGGAGAGACCCATTAGGTAGTCTTTTTCAAGTGCAGAGATACAAGGAGAATCCAGTACATACATGGGAGAGATTTTGAGTTGCTGTTGTCAGAAAGAAAGAGTCTGTCTCCTCCCATTTGTTCCCAGGCTACAAGATCCTTTTGCAACTGGCAAGCTTTGATTTAAAAATTATTATTTCTCTTCACACACACACTTTTTTTTTGTTGTTGTCTAAGCTCCCATCTGCCCCATGAGAAAGATCTTTCAACAAGGAACTCTTGCCTAAGCAGTGAAAGAGTCTAAGGAAGAAAGCTAAAGAATTGTATACCCGTTGTTTTATTTTAGAAAGAAAGTCGAGAACAACAGCTTTTCATCCCAACCATCCAGGAAATGAGAACTATACAACCTGAGACAGAATTGGGAAGTAACAGCATGAAGTCATAAACACACACATACACACTGACTTCCTGAAAACCAGCAGTTACTGAAGTCATCCTTCGTCATCCTGCAAGACAATGCCATACCAATAATTCCAAATCCAAGGAACTTTTACTTGAAACACAGTATTTGCATACCACCTATGTTGAGGACATCAAGATAGAGAAGGGAGGTCAGAAGGGAACTGCAGACTAGTGATCTGTTTTTGAGAAGTAATGAAATCACGTGAATACTTTGAAGAGGCTATATCATCATTGCAATAGCCACCTTGGTGCCAGATTAAAGATAACCTTCGGGAAAGCTGGCTGCATCAGACTGACTCAGCCTGATCTGACTTTAGCTCTACACTTTCTCAGAGGTATTTCAATGGATTTTTGCATTTACAGTCAAATGAAGCGATATGCGCTTGCTCTAAAGCACATTGCTGCAACTGAAATAAGCAAGCCAAGACAAAGTTTTTGTCAACCCTTAGATTGCTAAACAAATGCTTTTGCTTACAGACATCAAAAGGACAAAAAGTTGCTACATAGTTTTAGCTTACCTTCCTTTCACTGAGCTAAATGAAACATTCAGTTTTCCAGAGGCTCCTAGCTCCCTACCCACATGTAGGAAACATCCAGCTTTATTTAAGGTTTTTGAGAAGTATATCACAACCAATTCCATAAATAAACTTTTACCCATAGCATTGTAAGTCCCCAAATTTCGCCTTTTTTCCAATAAATCAATGGAAACTTCACAGCTGCTGCCTTTCCTTTATCCAGACAAGCCTTTCTCTCTACACTAAAGAGAAGAGAAGCAAGGAGACTGCAGCAGTGTTTTCAATCTAAGCACTGAGTTATCAGGTGTGGAGAAGGGAGGGACATAAAAAAGGCAAAAAAAAAAAAAAAAAGAGAGGAAAAGCCGCTTTGTAATAGTCATGCCAACAAACATTATTCTCTCACTCAACAACAGGGTTACTGAAACAGTTACTTAGACTGTGAGAGCTTTGGGTCAACAACTTGGTCCTGCCATACACAGCAGTTGACTTCATATCAAGGGTACTGTTTAGTAGGGGAAATGGACAGGAGCACCTCTCTAACCCCCAAAGTCTATAAACTTAGCCTTTGGCTTTGTTACAAGCACTTTAAATGGAGAAGAAACAAACAAACAAAAAAATCTATCTTGAATCATTCATTCCAGTCTTAAAAAAAAACCCTCTACTTAACCAAGAAAAATTGAAATATTTGCATAATCCTTTTCTGTAAAGCAGTTCATGGCAACAATTAAAACAGCTTACCCTTCTGCATTCAAATTTCTTGCCAAGGTACAGAGCAGACACTAATTCTCATGTGGAACAGATCACTCATTTGTCAACATTTTTGAACCTTTGTTACTGCTGCTTTATAGTTTCTCATGTACTAGAATAAAAAGAAACAATGACAGATATTAGTTGTGAACTAGTGTATTATCAAAGCATGGAAATTATTTTCTCATTTTAAGAAATTTCGTGCGAACGGCTTAATGGAAATATATTTCACACAATCTTTTTAATAGAATTCTGCTGGAAAGGTCTAAATCAGACTAAAATGCTGGGAGCAATAGAACTGCATTTTCAAATAGAAATTCTGATTCAAATATTTTCCCTGTAATTTCCTTATCCACAACTGCCCCACTCCGACAAAATAACCATTTAACAGACAGAACCATAGCTTGACCATTTATTAATTTAATTCCTCTAAATGAGATGCGCACCGCATTCAGCATTAGACCAAAATCCTGTTCCTTCAAGGAAAAGTTGATTGGTAGCCTCATTTAAAAAAAAAAAAAAAAAAAAAGAAAAAAA
>NW_008794493.1:710870-767243 GCF_000699145.1 Aptenodytes forsteri
CCAATTTAAAAAAAAAAAAAAAAAAGGAAAAAAAAGAAAAAAGAGAATATGGCACTCCCACAGATGCTAGGAAACGTGTCTGTAGAAATGGTACCACATCTTGTTTCAACATAAGGAAGGTCAATCCACTCTCCTGCAGAACCAGGAGCCAAAGTAGTCTGCTCTTGCCCTGCTTCTGGTTTTACCAGAGAGCAGCACGTGACCTGGTCCCTCCTAAGTAACCACCCTGGCCTTCACTCCTTGATTTTCTCCATTTTAAGATATTTACAGAGGGTTTTAAAATGCTCTTACCTTCTCTATTGAACATTTGGATAAGCCATACCAAATTAAATCTTGATATTTTTGATGATGAACTCTGAGATGTTTAGTTATACTATTCTCTTCAATCCCCTTGGATCTGTTAACTTTCAGGTATCGAGACATCAAGACCTAGAATTTTACTTAATCAGCAAGGGAATATTACTTCCCCGATCTATGAAATGAATAAATGGCTCTACATCTTCTATACAGACATACCTTTCATTGGTCTATCTTTTGCTGCCTTACTGTAAAAACTCAACTTTGTGAGGAATATAAACTCCTGCCATTTCTTTTCCTTCATTTCTTGTTTCTCTACTTCATTCCTCTTTCTCTGACATGGTTGCTTTTTTTCCCCTTCGCTTTAGGAAAAAAAACCAAACAAACTCATCATATTATGCAGTCCTTCCCCACCTTGTATCAGTTCATCTATTAATTGTCACAGTTTTTTTCATTAGTTCTCAACTGAGTTTCACCCAAATCAATCCAATTATGTTTTCCCTTTTTCTTAAGTCATTAGTCAAGGTGGCAGGTAAGATCAGGTGACAGCAATGCCTCTAGCACCTTATTTGACAACTCCCTCCGATTTGATTTATAATTTTTTTTTTTTTTTACAGTCAAGAACCACAAAGCTCTTGCATTCAAGGATTTTAAAATCATTTTTCAATTACAAATTGGAGAAGCACAAATGTCAAAGGCTTTTCAGCTACAGCACAGAGCCCACCAAAAATAATCACAGCCTGATACTTACTCCACTACAATGAATAAATAGGTGATACAATTTAAAAAAAGCCGTTCTTTCATCATATAGCTCAACAGGATAGCATCATCCAGTTTCACTGGTGACCTTTTCTCAACTTAGCTTTTCTTGAAGGGCCTTGTTAATGCCTATTAAGGCTGGAAAGGGTTTATTATGGTCTGCTACATGATAGTAGCATCAAGTGGGTGCATACCTTGCACCAGGTGCTTACTTATTCTATTTATGCTAGGGACTGAAGTCAGACCTACCAAACAAAACTTATTATCTTTGAATAATAATATTCCAAATAATTTCATCTAGCAAGTTTCTGATAGTATCAGTTATATATGTACTGCAAAATAATTACCAGTGGTTCAGCAAGTTTATTAACTAAATCCTTTAATACTCAATAGGGTATGTCCTTCAGACATGCTGATTTGTACTGTTTGCGTACACCACACATTCATTACTGGCTTTTTATCAAAAAGTTAGTAGAAAAACACCATGACTTTCTCCCTCATTTTTCCTATAAACCTCTAGTTAAGAAACAATTGGTAAGTCCTCTAAAAAACAATCCTTGACAAAAAAAGCTTGAAAAAGAAAATCTGAAAATTAATTTCGTTTGCTAGTTTGCCTCTCTCTCTAATTAGCAAGAATGCATTCTGCCTTTCATGCTCTTCCTGTAACTTGGTAAGCTAAGTCCAAAAAAGACCCAGAAAGTATGACTAATGATATAGTATACTAACAGAATAAAAGCCAAGTGCTAATACATCAGAAACATTTTCTAACAGGCTGTATACTGCACCACAACATTATAATTTCACTGCCTTGTTATTCTGCCAAACAAAATGTGTGTCAATTTTAGTAATTATGCAATACATCACGCTCACCTCTTTCACTTGCTTCTCTCATGCCTTTATAGGCATACCAAGATAAATGCTGAAGGTCATTTGTGTAAGAGAGTATGTTCTGGAGTTACAACATACAAAGATTTTTTTCCCTAATGTGAAATGTATCCTGTACCATTTCATCATCATGACAGTACTGAACTCAAGAAGTAAATGCTATATCCTCACACTGATGCGCTATTTCTTAAATTTTTCTTAAAAAAAAAAAAAAGAAAAAGGTAGAGAAGTGGCAATGTCAGCTTTTGCAATAATGTATTTTTGTTTCTGCTCCAAATCTGTACTATTTAAGAGTTTGATATTCCAGACAGAAGATAAAACCATTAACCTATTCCACATGTAATGACTTTGTGGCTCTACTTGAGCCTGTACAGCCGAGTACCTTCTATCTCCCTGAAGACAGCAGAAGCTCTAAATCCTCAGCCCTGCCTCTGCAAACTCAGGTTTTAAAGACAGCATCCACTCTAACATTTTCCTGTCTACTGACACAGGATCCAACCCAGAAAACAAGTCTGAAACACATTTAAGTGTCATTCACACCTACATTGACACCTCACTCATGAGATTCAAACCCTGTTTAATTAAAAACAAACTTTCAACACTTTTTATTTGCCTCTCCGTACTTTTTCTTGTAACTATACAGTAACAGTATTCCAGCTATACTTTCCACAATAAAACCGGAAGAAGAGAAAAGGTCATAGGACACTCTGGAAGGCAACACTCATTAATGCAGCGTTCAAGGCTGGATCAGAAGGAGCAATGGAACTGGGAATCACTGACCCAATGGCTCTACTCTTTTTTGCTTATTTGCAGTACATCCTACAGTGCCTGAAGCCGTTGACATAGCTGCCTGCCAGCAAACTGTTATTCAGAAACTCATTCATATTGCACTGTCCAGTCATTGTAACCAGTATTTCAAGAATTACATTTATAGAGCAGCTCTCAGTAGAAGGACTCAGATGTGCAGCAGAAACTTAAGGCAATTCACTGGCTATATTCAAGGCATAGACATTTCAGAAATCATTCAGAGAAGTTCTTAAACTAGAATTATCAAAGACATGGAAGTCCCCTTGCTGCGGTCTGTTCTTGCACAGAAGCCAACAATTTGTCTCAGAGCACATCAGCAGCTCTTCAGCTTTAAGTAGTTGGAAAAACAGTATTTGTAACATTGAGTTGAACTACCTCTCCTCATTTACACCTTCTGATTATCATAATAATAAAAATATTTATAAGTGCAGTATATATAAAAATTGTAAAAAAATTTTTCACTTACACATGTCAAAAGATTTGGTAATCATGCACAGGTCAGTAATAGCCACATCATATAACAAGACACGGGAAGGGAAGCACACGTAAGAAACCCAGCTATCAGAACACATTCCAAATTATGAAAGTCCCAGTACGTAGTATAAGTACTTCCTAAATATTCCAGTTTTATTCTACCTTCAAAAGACAGAAGATGCCTCTCTATAATTACAGCTTAACAGAAGCTATGTGAATTGTAGAAGACACCAAATAGCATTTAGTCAAGGCTATAAAATCTGTGCAAGGTACAGTATGCTTGACATCATCTCAGAGTAAAATGTTCGAAACCATTTAAACTTCGCTCTTTGAAAACTCTTGGATGAATAACCACACTTGTCCTAGTGTACACATACAGCACATCTGGTGCAAATACACTTATCTTTATTATACTATTTTAAAAAAATTTCCAAACCTTAAATCCACATGAAACGAAACAGTCTCCACAGCCCCCAGTTGCCTCAACTAAACTCCCCTTTTCAACCTTGGTTACACCTACCCCTGTTGACCTATCTTCTTCAGTTCATAGACGTATCCCCTATTGCATTCTTACATAAGTTCAGTATGATTAATATTCTCTTTCTTTTGCAAAAATACTTTATATTATTCTCCTTTTGCACGGTCATGAAAATAATTTTTATAGTTATTCTGGTCCAGCGGATGTAAAAAAGAACCTGCTATTCTATAGATAAAAGTCTTCTGTGTCTCAGAACCTTGGCATCTATGTACTTCATATGACAATTGGCTTTACTTACCCATAAACTAATGCTGACAATATAGGGTATTTTAAAATCTTGGATCTGTGGTGTAATGTGTTATGATCTCGACTAAATTGTAATGCTAACATGCCTAAAGTAAATTCTAAAGTGGGTGATAAAAGAAAGAAAGCAAAGCTTAAGTACTCAAAAGAATTAAAGCCACCCTGCAATATAAAAGTTACAGTAGTGCCATAAAATAATGAGCTAGGGCAGATTAAGAAAGGAAGCAGCCAGAACATGGATTAGGTAACAGTAACTGTATTCAAGTTGAAAAGAAACCTCTTGACAAGTCCTATGGTTGTCTAAACAACCTGTTTCCCATACAGTCTTTAAAAAAGATTTGGGGGGGAGCTTTCAAAACTTTGATGTGCTGCTAAGAGCTTTCAAGGAAATAAAAATGAGCAAAACAATTAGTACAAAAATCCACTAAGCCAAGTTCTTCTCTTAAGGTTAATTCAGGCAGCAAGGCATTAGGGTGCTTCTCAGTGGAGGAGAGCTCTGACTTTTTACAGTTCAAAATCACAGTGTCCTCCATGTAAGACTGGAGGCGGGGGGGGGAGGGGGAAGGATTAAGTACATTCCCAGATTAGACATAGTCATTTCTCACACTTTAAATAAGAATGTATTTGCAAAGATGAAACTAAAGATGCAGGCATTCTTAAACAGGGAAGAAACATCAAAGTAGAATATCGCTTAATTCCTCTGTATGAGAGGAATTTATCCCAGGGATATTTTAAAGATCTCTAAGACTAGAGAAAGGAGCAATATATACAGCCCTGTCACAGGATGAAACAACTACTTTATTCCTACATTTTAATTTATGCCCAAATAACAGTTAGAATATCTCTGACCAGAGCAAGGAAAATCTCCTTACAATTGCAGAGAAGTCCCAAAGTCCGACCACACCCTAAAGAATCAAAGGCAAACTGAATAAACGCAATCTGTCTAAAATCCTACTTATCCTACAGCTTCTTGGTCCAGTTAAGGGTACACATGAATTGTTTTAACACATTAATACGCGATGCTTAAAAGAGATTCAGAGCACATCATCTTTAGGACATACATTTTCATTTGTCTCGCCAGGTATTCAGGCAGTGCATCACCACCGATGCCCACCGGTCAGCAGCTGCGGGACTCAGAAGAGATCATTCCTTCATAATCCCCTACAGATACTGGGAAGGAGTACCGGGGGCATTTTAGTCAGCTAGCAAAAGTCACTGGCTAATCTGAATTACTCTGGTCAGCACAGATGAGCCAACTATGACTCACTGACTAGCCTTCACTGCCATGATGAGGGTTGGTCTAACTGCCAGAATGAACAAAATAGTCCATGAACCCATTTTATTTTCAGACAATACATTTCATATTTTGTTTTTCTTGATAATGTCATGAATTTGTTTTATGCTTGTTCTTTTATTTTCCTCACTAAAAATCAATAATGTAGAAAACATGACAATTTACACACTGCAGGAGTGCTGGACAACAGAAATTTTCATAAAAACACAGAAGAACAATGAAGCATAAAAATCAGATAGGCCAGTGACTTGAGAGTTAAGATAACAGTTCTATGCTTATTTCTTATCTGACCATCAAGTGTCACTTAACCATGCCTCAATTACTGACCTGGAGAATGGAGACAGTATGAGCGCACCAGGCAGAATAAGTAAGCAAAACACTCCTGGAAAACTCAGAGACTCACAGAAGTTTTCAGCTATTGGTAGGTGGTATTTATTTTGGAGGGCAAATTAAGTAGGGGAAGCTGACAGAAATTAAAATATGTTTTGCTGTATGATAAGTACGTACTGTGTATGAATACAAATCTTTTACAACTATACCTTAATTATTAATTTTAACCTTCTCCAAAATATTTATAAGAAACTGAATCAAAAACAGTTATCAAACAAGAACTCTATACAGTTCTACCATGAAAACTAATATGCAGCACCTCGCCTTACAACTGACAACGCCAGCCTGGAGTTCATTATCTAAGAAATGATCACACAAGTTTTTCCTCAATAGCCAGTCTTTACACACATACAAACCCCTTATTCTCATATAAACTGATTTGCAGATATACATACATATGAGATACTTGTTTACAAATGTAAATACAAAAGCTTGTCATGATACATTTCAGTGTATATTATATATATAAAAGATGCCACAGAAACAAGAAAAATTCACTGACCAGCTAATATTTATATTCTGCTAGAAAAGAGTGGGACAAGAAATTTTTAAGTGTCTACAGTGTCAATGAAAAAACACAAGCCAAAATATTCGACTGTCAGAATATTTTAATTACTATGCAGATTTTAAAAACATTTTTCTCTATACCCACATGCTAGCTCCAAAACACCTACGAGATTAAATAGTTTCAAGCAGATCATGACAGTCTCATGAGATCAACAGAAGTGATAAATCAGCACACTAATTCATCAAAAAAAAAAAAAAGCATGTCTTTGAGGAATGAATAGGAGTATGTATACATACAAGCACATACATTTGTGTGTGTATATACATGCATAGACCACCAATATACAATTTCTCTGCATTTTATACTTCAGTTACCGATCTTAGCAGTGCTGTCCCCAAGAGAGCCTCAAAAGCAGGCAAGGCAACCAATCTTTCCTTCAGCTGTTTACTCCTTTCCCCTTTAAGTTTGAGTGGGGATGAGACAGGGAGAACAATGCAAGGCTCAGAAGCTGCTGTTTTGCAATCAAGAAGCACAAACTTCTTGATTTAAGAGTTGGGATTCAGAACTGTTTCCGCTGTACGCTTTATAATGTAATTATAGTATTGCTTCTTGCTCAACATGACTCATGCAAGACCACTTTGTTTTTTGTGGACTCAAACATGTGAGGACGCCAAGAATCGGAGTTCCTCGCTGACAGTAAAAATACCTCTGCCTTCAAGAGCAGCTTTGCCCTCTGAAGCTGCTCTGCACTGCGCTGAATTTATTCCCACAGGATCCCACTTCACTGTAAAAAAGGTTTATATTGTAACCCTGCGTAGTGTGGGATTTACCACTTGGTAAGGATGGCTTCCTCATACAGCTGCTATAGCCTGGCAAGTTCAAAGTATTGCTTGCATTACCCAGAAATACCGCCCATGCACATCCACCGCAGAATTAATAGAGGCAGATGAAATCAGCCCTGAATGTATCTCACACACCACGCAGCAAAAAGCAGTCTCTACAGCAAGAAACACCAGTGATGCCTTGAGGACATACTGCAAATGCATCTCTCTGACTAGGAAATTTTGTGTAAAGATAAGAAACTCGCGTATCACTGTAAAATCATAAGTCAAACATTTAAGAAGAGCTGTTAAATATTTACTGGGAAGCCTCATGAAACTTCACTAACAAATGGAGATGAAAATAATAAAACCACCCAAACAACACCTTACTTGTACTAAGCCAGATTTCAGTGTGTACTCCAGACATTATTTGTTACCACAGTAAGAAAACAAGATAGTGATTATAAGCGTTGTCTAAAGACAGATATAAAGCTGGGAATGGAGCTAGAGGAGACAGAGGAGGTGGAGAACAGACACAAACAAATTTCACTGCTGGAAGGGGGGGGGAAATCTATAGTAAATGACTGTACTAAATTGATTCCCCCACCCCACAAAGCCTTGGGAAATACTCCTTTTACATTTCAAAAAGGACAATCTTGTGTTTAGTATGTTAAGTAAACAAAGCTGAGAGATGAGCGAGGAATGCCAGAAAAGTTTTCCAGCTTGCTAAACTGACACACAAACAGAAATATAAGGCTGTGGTTAGGTTCAACTACCTATCACACTAATTATTCACTTCTGAAAAAGCTGTGTTTTTCAGGCCTTACTGAAGTTCTAATTGCAATACACAAATTAAGATTATTTTGAGATAGCCAACACATAAGCCTCATCACGTGTCCTAATTTCTCTTTTTAATGGGGCTTCAAAACATCTGCACATCAGAGGCAATCCTATGTTCAATTCAATCCTGTGAGGCAGACCTCACAGCCCTCCTCAGACATAAAAACATATTTCGAGTTTGAGACACCAAGGCGTCATACAGATTAAGCCTGAACTTTTCCGCAAGCACTAAACTTTGTTCTCAGACTTAGAACAGTTTCATCATCTAAAACCTGTGAAAAATCCAGAGAACAGATTGACACCTGCTCCTCACCCCCAGAGGGACAGTCACATCACTATATTTAAGCAACTGGACACACTGATTTTTCAGTGCAGGTTCTCTAAATCTAGTAGTCCTACAAAAACACAACCAAAACTAGAATTCAAACCTTTCTCTGTAAGCCTGCAGTCTGCTTGTCTCCAGCTGATTTAAGGAAGAACATAATCTGCTTTTTTCCTCCTGTTTGGATGGAAATTTTGATTTAAACACTCTGACAAGTTACTCATTTGGGGCCAGTTTTAAAGAAAAGAATTGTTTTTATCCAGTGATAAAAGTTTGATTAGGCTTGTGATTTGTAAGAAATTATTTAAATAAGGCCAGGTTACACATGACAGCTTGCCTAAATCCATGCAGCCCAGAGCTGCATAAAACAGAATAACTTGAGCATCACAGCCCTTGAAAACATGATTTATGATGATTTCAGTTTTCCACAAATAGGTATAGAAAGAAAACAGAACTGTTATGCCTGGAAAATAAAATTGCCAACACAAATATTGTAGCTTAAGTAATTTTCTAAACAGCCATATTACTTCCCAATAATAACATACATTTGCTCTGTATCCAGACAGAAAGTAGTAAGCAAATGCATTGAACATCAAAATATAATTTAGTTTAACTCTTCAATCCTGGGTTTATTTAGAAGAACCCAAAGAATTTGAAGTTTTCCAAATAGTAAATAAAAACAGATTAAGAGCTCCAAATCATACAATACTCAATCCCAACTGATCTCTCTTTTAACATAATGTAGATAGCAGCCACATATTGATATCCAGTCACATTTGGAGGAACTGACAGCGACATCACTTCGTATGAGAAAATGCCCTCAGTACAGAAATTATGCAAAGGATAAAATTTGTATCTTATGATACGTCAGATGTAGCTACTTTAATTGCTGCTGTAATCAAAACTCATGAATAAAAGTGATGTCAACATCTATTGATTCAGTAACATTCAGGACTGTTGATCAAAAATGCCTTCATTATTAAAGCTAGAGAATTTTGTACACTGACGCTCAACCAACTGCTAAGGATTGGCAGGGTTCAGAGATTAGGCCCTGCCATCTGCACATATTTATCATGTGTTCATTTGATTAGTAAAAAAGAAGTTACAGTGATTACAACTAAAACATACAGAGCACCATTTAAAGAAACGCTAAGGAAGGGATTTCAGCCTACAGGATTCCTGTATCAGACACAATGACACCTTCAGAACATACACTGACCCTCCAGATATTCTGCAGCACATCACTTCTAATCAAGGCTTTAAAAAAAAAAAAATTATCAAATCAGGATAGACAGGCTGAGACACTGGCAATTGCCAACATGGAAGACTAACATGAGCGTATCTGTCTCCATCCAGCTTCCAGGAAAAGTTGTAATCTGACCCACTATCTTTCCCTAAAAATCTGACTTTACATGATTCAAACTGCAGAATGATTCCCTCTCTTAGTATTTTGAGATCATATAGTGAACGCTGCTGCCACATAGTCCTCACAGAAAGTCTTTGCCTGAGCTTTCAGACTGTCTAACACATTAAGTTCCCATGACTAAGTCTCTGCTGGGCTGCATCCCCTTAGATTTTTCTGAAAAGTTTCCTGTTCATTACTATTTCACAGACCTACACTGGGAAGCACTTGTTGATTTATCACTTTTGCCACCCTGTAATGGCCTAAGCACACCCTTGCACAGTCCTTCAGCCCCAGCCTGGATTTCCCTGATACTTTACAATATCTCAATTGAGATTAGAACCACTTGGAGCACATGGGACCCTCCTCCTCCCACAACACTGAACTTCTCCTGTGGATCAAGGTACAGTGGACAGCATCTAAATCAAAGCCTTTCTCCCCTGCATGCTACCTCCAGCACTCTTTCCATGTGCAGAACTCAATGGTTTAAAAAAAAAATCAATTTCTCATCCTCTACTATTTTATGTTATGAATGTGTCCAATGGTTTAAAAAAAATCAATTTCTCATCCTCTACTATTTTATGTTATGAATGTGTCCTAACACAAAACTCTGAGGTAAGAGGAAGGGGGGGAAGAAAATGGGGAAAAAAAGCATTAAGTATCTAGTAAATAAGACATTACTTTGGAAATTATAATAGTATTTCTCCACAGTGATCACGGCTTTTAAAGATCCTCACTGTTACTCTGCTCTTGGCTATACTTCACGCGCTGGACACAGTATTATCATCTACCCTTGGCTGTATCCACTTTGTCCTTAATTACAGGCATGGAGCATCCAACCAAAGGCATGACATGAACCATGACTGCCCTTGTGGATGGAAGCAATGCAAGGAGTGAGGATCATGAGCTTCACTGAAAATCCCAGGATTATACCAATATTGCAACAGCATCACATAGGGAAATTTACACCTGCTTTAAAGAAAACTGGCTTGGTTGAGGCAAGATATAGTAAGACTGTAGAAGCATCACCCAGCTTCATCCTGGATATTTCATCCTGTTCCTCAGGAGTAATCCAGGAAAGAAAAGAAAGAACAGAAGTGCAAAACTAGAAGTTGCACAGCACAATGCATGGAGCACTGGAGTTGCAACATTTTTAGCACCCATGGCAACTTCCTTGGCATTATCTCAAATTGCCCAGGCCATAGAGACATTCTCTTTCTTTTAAGAAAAATCCTAATTGCCATGAGACACATGTGGTGAATAACAGCTGACAAGACAAACTATGTAGACAATCTATTGTTTAAACTAAGAAACATTTCAGCATTTATTTATATGAGGTAAGATGGTAGAGAAGGTTATATGCAGCACGTCAATTGAAATTTCAATCTTCAGATGTGTTTTAAATGTAAATAAGTAGACTGTATCCAGGAAAAGGTGAGGGAGGCAATAAAAAAAAGACTGCCAAACTACAAACCTACATTTTAATATCACTAAAATAGACTAAATGGAAATAATTTGTGATTCACTGCATATTTTAATCTAAAATAGAGATACTGTATAGGTACTTACACAATGGAAAAACTCTTTTAGCAAGAAGCAAGTAAAACAATTATCTTTTTTAAAGTATTTTAGATGGGTTTCTCAACCATATCAGATAAAGGCATTATGCTCTTTATAAATCTATAAGATGGTTAAGTTCAATTTTAGTCTCAATTTTTGAAAGCTCTCACAGATTTATTTGCTAAACATATTCCACTACAAAAGCCTGTTTAGCTGTAATCAGTAACCTAAAGCCAGATATACTCCAACTTCGTTTTGCAAATCACATTACATAAAGCAAGGATAAGCCTAAGTCATAGTGAAAAAATATATTATATTGATAAAACACTTTTAGATAAGAAGCTCAAAAATTATCCCTGAACCAAAGCTATTAATAGGATTAAATTTAAACATCTCTGACAATTTTCAAGCAAAGTAAATTCTAGATGCCAGCTCCAAGAAACACAACACTCCGTATAACATTCTTTCAACACTGTATATGTCTAATTAAGGATCCTATGGTCAACCTGAATGCAGATGTTCAGCAATGCAAAGACTAAAAGACAGTTTTACTAGATGCCATACATCACCACTCTTCCCCAAGGTCTCACCACTAAAGTAAGCAATTCCCATGAGTTCCCGTGAAATAAGAGGCATCCTGTAGTATTTATGTGGATCTGGAAGGCTGTTTTCAGATTCCACTTACACTAGATAAAAACGCTTCCCTCCCCATCTTCAACTCCATTACAGTAATGACCTCTAGGAAATCAGCAAGCACCACTTCTCCTACCACCACAGCTGCATTTCACATAGATATTCTCTACAGTGTTAAGCAAACCCACTCACACTGGAATGAAGTGTGACATTGCCAGTCAGGCACAGGCAATACACTTTATCTTACTCTGGTTCCCAATGGCTAATGAACGTCTCCCACTAAAATACAGTATTTGGCTTTGTCGTCATTTGGATGCGGTCAACCCTGCAATGGATGAACAGGCCAAGGTCTTGGCGAGGTCATTTACCATTGTAAATGCATTCAGTCTGGCCTGTCATAGAAGCAGAAAGATACACGGTAAGTTAATTAGGAGAGAAGATAAGGTACAGCCCCTTCCTTCCACTAAAGCCTGTTTTGATCTTTTAAAATGGGTGAAAATTATCTTTACAGAAACTCTAAACTAGTTAAGAGTTCCTACTGTTCATATCCTTTGGTAAATTTATCTTCCTGAAATATCATCCTGATTCTAGTGCTCATTTTTCAGTCAGTAACTGGTCTCCTCCCCTCTTCCTATTGGAAACCATTTTTCAGTTCATATGCATCTTTAATTTTTCCCTCCTTTCCTTTCTTGGTTAAAACCTCTCTCTGTTGCAATGAAAGAAATCACAACTTATACTGACTGATGATGGGAGATCAATACCCACAGTAATCCACAATTTCTGGATGGGACTGCTACAAGGACCTTGCATTTTGTGTTCTGCAGCAGACTGCTACTGCTGGCTTTGGGCAGCATACCATTCCAGTTAAACACAACTATGATGAGTTCTGGTGATGACATGCTTGGCAAACTCTTGACTAAATAAGGGAAGGTACTGCTTCTAAATGATCTCTAAACACAACTCTGTTGTAAAAAAGTCCAAATGTAGCACTGGCTGTGCAAAGGGGCAACCATTATACACTCAAAACCTGCATTGCTACTCCATAGCTTTTGATGCAGTAATTTTTATAATATCCATAACTTCAGTCCATCAGCATCTTCTTGCCAGGTTAGGGTTTGAATCAATCCCTGCTTTCCAAATGACATGAAAAAACTATCACATTGTCCTGGTTTCGGCTGGGATAGAGTTAATTTCCTTCCTAGTAGCTGGTACAGTGCTGTGTTTTCAATTTAGCATGAGAATAATGTTGATAACACACTGATGTTTTAGTTGTTGCTAAGCAGTGTTTATACTAAGTCAAGGACTTTTCAGCTTCCATGCTCTGCAAGCAAGGCGGTGCACAAGAAGCTAGGAGGGAGCATAGCCAGGACAGCTGACCCAAACTGGCCAAAGGGATATTCCATACCATATGACGTCATGCTCAGTATATAAGCTGGGAGGAGTTGGCCAGGGGGCAGTGATCACTGCTCGGGGACTGGCTGGGCATTGGTTGGCAGGTGGTGAGCAATTGCATCACTTGTTTTTCCTGGGTTTTGTTCCTCTCTCTCTCTTTTGTTGTTTTCCTTCTCATTACAATTTATTTTTATTATTATTATTATATTTTATTTCAATTATTAAGCTGTTCTTATCTCAACCCACAAGTTTTCTTACTTTTGCCCTTCCGATTCTCTCCCCCATCCCACCAGGAGCGAGCGGCTGTGTGGTGCTTGGTTGCCGACTGGGGTTAAGCCACAACACAGGTATTCTCTCATTAGGTAACCTTTATGATTATTAAACATTTACACTTCGCAAAAAGAGAGAAAGAAAAGGACATCTCTTCTTATTTGCATATTACAGGTGTATCTGCTTCAAACACAGGTTCAAGCCTGTAACCACTCACTTTCCCACCAAGTACTACAGAGGGTAAAAGCCTGATGGACTCATTTGGACAGTACAATTTTGCTTTTCTTAAGACCATTGCTAGACATTCTATCATATTCTTTAAGACGCACGTTGCCTTTTCATGCCTAGAGGCACATTGTAATACTACCCCCCCCAAAAAAAAGGTATAAGTAAAACTCAGGTTGTACTACAGAATTTTAGTCTTGCTACTGTTTCCTGAATTTCGTTAAGACACAATATTGTATTCACTTTCACAAAGACTAATATTTCATTATAAATTATGTCTGGACAATCTTTATGTGCACACATAATGATCAAAAGCACAATTGCCAAGTGGGAAAAAAATATCTTGAGTTTTTGGGATTCTGTAAAGCATATATATGCAAAGTAAAATACTACAAAGCAGTAGTATATAGAGCCTCTCTATTCAAGACATTAATTTTAATCCCCGAGATCCAGCTCTACTAACCATACCAAGTACAATCACTTATGAGGGTTTCCACAGAACAGGGCGGGAAGGCCAGTGATGTGACTGTGATACAGCTGCTAGATCTAGACACAATGAAGCCCCATACAAGCCCAGCTCCAAGGGGATAACAAAGGAACCAACTCCTGACCCAACACAAGCTCCCTCCAACGTCTCTGCAGGAATTCCATCTGATCCGAGTTCTGCCTTCTCTGGCTGCATTCACTTCTCTAGGAAATAATTACTTTAAAAAAACCACCTAATCTCTGTATTTTTCCATTTCAGATTAGAAGCAACCTAAATCTGCAGTGGAGAAAGCAAATATTTACTTTTTAAAACAGCCAGGTATAAAAACATAATTCATTCTTGTCATACAGAGGAAAAACATGGATAGCATTTTTAAATATATTATGAAGAGATTATATGTATGAGCATAGTCCAACAGTAAACAGACATTTCTTCATAGAGGCCTGGATTACTAGTATACTAAAACCAGTATTTAACTGCAAAAATGCAGCTGACCTTCTATTAAGGCACAGTAATGATCATACAGTCAAAGCCAAGAGAAATGCAGCCCAACTGGAAAAACATTAAGATACGTACACTCAGGAAAATCCAGGATATGAGAGACTTAGTAGAGACTAGCAAAATACGGAATCAGCGTTTTATAACAGTTAAGTCTTTGGCCAAGTAAACTTTGGAGTCTCACAGTAGATTTTGCACTTATTTTACCTACTTTACTGGCTATTGAGTTAAGTCAAACTTCCCTCAGTAGGGAAGAGGCTAGTCCAGCAGAGAAAGAACTGCAAAAACTACAAGAGTTGATATCAAAGCATTAATGATACCAATATGGGATGCCAAATAAAGGAAAGATACCCTACCCTTATTTCACCTGATTATTTTCTGTAATAAAACACTAACTGTAGCTCTTAAAACTCAAGAGCACAAACCACCCATTCCCAAGCCCCTTATTACCAAGACAACAGCGAAGGTTTTTCATCACTTCCTATAGAACTCCTAACAGGGTACTATGTCTAAGGAAGACTGTTGGGTGAACAAAGAAAAGACTCTGATTTATCACAGTAAGATGGAATGAGACATGAAAACCTCTTGCCAGCTCATATCAAAGGCTCTGCAGGTTATCAGTTTCCCTAAGTGAGAAATACCCTGGGTGTCATCTAAAAATCATTTAAAACTCTGGTTAATACTTAAGCTCCCTGACAGGTACCTGGGGCGTGGGGGGAAGTTGATGGGAGCCTTTCCCTCTAGCTAAGTATAATCTGAATCAGACTTCCAACACACTGAAGACCAAGAAATTTTTTTTTCTTATTAACTAACAAAATGAGAATTAACAAAACTTTAAGCGATTAACATATACATGTTGATAATCACTACAAAGTTATCTTTATTATTTGAAAAGTACTTTTAATTTGCTGTATCTGTAGAATGAAATTATCACAGCTTTACCAATTACTGGCCACTGACTTGTAAACAGATCAGAATCCCAAGGACACCCTTGTGTATCAAATCTATACCACTACCACAAATAACCACACTAAAGCAACACATTCTTTGTGGATGAAAACATAAATGAAACTGTGAACAACAGATTTATTGCAAGAAACATTGACTTTGTGATCATATAAAAAGACAGACAGATGTCAGAACTGCCACTGTGAAAATTCAACTCACATAAACGTTAACAGTTAAAACAGGCAGTGACTTGTACTGTACTGGAAAAGCTGGAATTACAGCATAAAAAAATTCTTCATGATAAGCTTCTGAAGGCATTCTTCCTGTATTATACATGAAGTCGTCTCTTTCAGTACAACCATTCTGAGTAAGATTTCTAAGATCAAGGGATTTTTAGTTAGCTCCTTTCACATATTGCCTATGTTATCCAATCCCCTCTCCCCCCATGGCTAGTATATCAACTGTGAAAGATGTATCAACAACACACACTTCCTAAATATTTTTTTGCCTTCTTTCTGGATACTTGTCAGCAGCACAACGTCTAACCTTGGCATTTGCTATAAATCCTATTCAAAACTTCCTTTTTTATAAGGTATTTGCTATCTAAGACTTTTAGATATCCCTTCTCCCATATCAAACAACTTCCAAAACTATGCTGCAAGCCCATTTCCCTCCTCCCTCATTTTTGCAAAAATCTTGCCATACAAACCAGAAAATGTACGGTTTGCACTTTTTCCTGGAGCGCATATACTCCATCTTTTTACAGTGTTAGAATTTTTGGGGCTTCATTTGTAGGATAACTAAATTTACTGAAAAGAGCAAGCCAAATAGTACATCTTGGATATAATTCTAATATTCCAAATGCAAAGTAAGGTACGACCTTCTTAAGTTTATATAAGCAAATCCTCTGAATTCAGAGAGGTCTAGTTCCATCTTATATTTACACACAAGAGACTGACAGATATCAAAATGATTTTTTTTAATAAATGGTTGCTAGAAAATACAATCACAAAGTTCATGAGCCAGTTCTGTAAGATGTTGCAGGCCTCCCACAGCATTCTCCTACAAAGACATGGTGTGTATTTTACAAAATTAAGTACAACTCTTCATTTTTTATGGTGCACAGAACTGGAAAAAAAATGTATCACTGCTTTGATTTTTAATCAAAAATTGAACAGCTACTACAATACCTCTGTTCTCTCACAATTCAGTTATTCACTAGATTTCCTATCCAGTGGAATGACATTCAGTTTACACTATTGTGCTCAATTTCCTTTTGAGAAGTTCCTTCAAATGCCTTCCTACATCAGTTTCTTATTTTTCTGGAAGCAACGCAGCATTTAACTATGCATGTAACTAGTGAGATTTCTGAGCTTCTTCCCGTGCCCCACATCAATGATCTAACAGGAACATGGTTGGGGGGGGGGGGGAAAGCGTATTTTTCAAAAGTATTGTTCAAAGCAAGTTCTAACGAACATTAAGCTAGGACCATCTATTAACTAATTATTTCAACTGGTATGCTAAAATATTGAACAGATGTCCACTAATCAGGTATTTGGCTCCTGAGAAATCACCAAAATATACTCAAAACCCCTTAAGCAGTCAATTTAAATCCACATGCTGAAACAAACAGCCCAGTACTAATGTTTGGTAACTGTATGAATACCATTATAATAACAAGTTCCCCTTGTGTATTCAATACGTACGCACACAAAGTTTCTAACTTGGACACTGATAAAAGCTTATGCTTTTTGCATGCTCCAAACTTCCAAGTATTCAAAAAGTATCTGGACAAACCTATGGGGGTAAAATGTCCATGAGGTTCCCTGATGCACAGAATAAATCATCTTCAATCCTAGTTGTTCCTGACTTAGAGATCACTAAGAAAGTGTCTCTGTGTGCTACTTGATTCTTATACTCTTCCCCAATAAATGATAAGGAAGAAAATTAGTATACAAATAGGATAGTGCAAAGAGAGGGTATTAATCCGATTCCACACAGCCATTCTCAAAATTTCTACTAACTCCTGCCATAGGTATCTTCCACAGCACTTACAGCCTT
This sequence comes from Aptenodytes forsteri, assembly GCF_000699145.1. NCBI lineage: Eukaryota > Metazoa > Chordata > Aves > Sphenisciformes > Spheniscidae > Aptenodytes > Aptenodytes forsteri. The sequence continues at coordinate 728,525 of NW_008794493.1, forward strand.
TGTTGTCCAAGTCATCCAATACTAAAGTCCGCTGCTCCTACTTAACTGCTGTGTGATGCTCTCCTAGGACTCCAAGCTGGCCTGAGCTAGAGCTGAATTTGTCCAGTGAATTTGTCCTACAAGCTGCCAAAAACAATCCAGGCGTTTTTAAAACTGAAAAGACAAGTCTTATCAAAACATCTGTGATAACAAATCAGTTGAGAAAAGAAAACTCAATGTGATTGGTCCAACAAAAGACAGACCTTTTTCCCCTCCCCACTGGTTCCCCGCTAACGAATCCTCCTTCTGGGCTCAGCTTGAGCCAAGTCAGTAGGTTTGTGAGCCTGTAAACTAGCTTAGTCACTTCCAGTCCTTACAGAGTACTTGCCATAGTCTCTGGGGCCTTGCTAGCTCTCTCTGCTCCTCACTGCAGCTTCTGACACTTCACGTGAGCTGTGACTTTCTGCAGCACTTGCCAGGTGTCACACTGTCTCTGGAAATTCCTCTCCCGTAAGCAGACTCCTTTGCCCCATGGAAAGAAGTTGCCTCCCTTCTTGCAGCTGGTACTTCTGATCCACACACTATTAAAAAGGAATGCAAGCATACCACAGAAACTAAAATGGAAAGAAAACGGAAAGAAAACGGAAACAGTCTTTCAAGAACAATTCAGTATTATCACAGGGGTCATTCTACCCCAAGGAAAGGCAACAACCAAAAAGGCACCTGATCACAGGTACCATGCCTACCTTGCCAGTTCTGCTGTTAAAGCTAAACCACACTTACTTAGGATCATAGGATAGGATTATAGGATATCTCAAGTTGGAAGGGACCCATAAGGATCATCGCCTCCAAATCCCTCCCTGCTCCTCGCAGGACTACCTAAAACTAAACCACATGACCAAGAGCGTCATCCAGCTGCTTCTTGAACTCTGACAGGCTTGGTGCCCTGACCACTTCTCTGAGGAGCCTGTTCCAGTGACTGACCACCCTCTCGGTGAAGAACCTTTTCCTAATGCCCAGCCTGAACTTCCCCTGACACAGCTTCATTCCATTTCCTCATGTCCTATTGCTGGTCACCAGAGAGAGGAGATCAGCACCTCCCCCTTCGCTGCCCCCCTTGAGGAAATTGTAGGCTGCAATGTCACCCCTCAGCCTTCTCTTCTCCAAGCTGAACAAGCCAAGTGACCTCAGCCACTCTTCCTGAATCTTGCCCTCGAGACATTTCACCATCTTGGTCGCCCTCCTCTGCACACACTCTAATAGTTTGATGTCCTTGTATTGGATAATTTATTATACTTAAACAACAACACTTCAGAACTTTTTAGATCAATGTTTTACTACAACAAAATACACACAGTGGGGAATGAAATGGACCCACTATGCAAAAAACGATAGTAATATGTTCCATCCCCTGGATTTCCTAGGTCCTGTGTAAAGAACATAGTTGTGTTTCCAACCTCACAAGAATGAGAAGAGCCCATAATACTAAGAAAACAATGCTACAGAGCGCTCTACTAGAGGTTCATCCCAATGCATTGGTGAAGGCACCAAAATATTCCTGAGTACAGCCTGAAGCCATAAAAAGTTAAAATACCAATAAGTTAAAGACCAAACCTTTCTTGTAATATGGCTTATTACAAGAAGAGAAAGAACAAAGTCAATCTGTACCTGTCACAATCCTAAGAAATAGCTCTTTTCTCAAATACCAACACAGGAAGTTATTGAGTTTTGAACAATATGACAAAAGAAAGAAGCACAAATCAAAGAGAAGCTACCAATTAAAGACATTCACTAAGATGGCAGAAGCTTCCACAGTGCCACTACGTGAGCTGTTAAAAAAATGTTTGGGGAGCTTATATCTGGACCCTAAGACCACATCACATTTTACCAAAAAAACATTAAGCAAAGGAGACTGTTCCATATGCAGCAGGCAACAGCACATCAGAATGCAAAGCTAAGAAGCAAGAGCATTCCTAAGTTTAAGGACCAAAATTACCTGTTGTACCTGTCACAGGCCATTAAATTTCACCTAGTAAAGACTTCCACCTCCGAAAAGCTAAAGCAAAAACTTCCAGTTTCAATTTAAACATTTCAAAGGATGGCTACAGTGTTGTTCCCAAATGGTAGTTTGTTCAAAAGATTAATCATCTTCATTGTCAAAAACTCCGAAGTGAGTTATCCAGCATCTGGTTTAGTGATTGATTGCTGTTATGTGTCTCCCGCCAAATGAACACATGCATTACTACCTGCTGTTTTCCAATATAGCAAAAGCATTTCTCATTTCTGTTTCTGATAATCTTTAAGTCTCTCATTGCCAATCTTTTACTCATTTTTATGGATCTTTTCTACGGTTTCTCAACAACTTTGTCTGCAAGCAGACATCATGGTCATGGCTGTATTTTAGAATCAAACCATGAAAATATAGAAAAAGCAAAAATCACCTACTCCATCATTTACGTTTCACCTCATTCTCTCTACCAGTGCTATATCCTTCACCATCCCTCACTAATTTGCGAGAACGACAATGCACACGCAATTCAGACTCGCAGGTGTCACAGAAAGAAGCCTCCTTAGAGATCCATTATTTCAGACATCAGTAATTGGTAAGGCCTCAAAACTGTAATTCAGATAAACACTAATACAACCACATACATCTCACAGTCACCTATATGGGCCTGAAAAAGTTATCAGTAGCATCTGGAGGGCACTAAACAAACAAAAAAAGCTCACATAAACATAGTTTAAGAAGTAGCTGGCCCAGCTGAGACTTATGGAGCAGAAACACGTATCTGCTGAATGTCAGCACAGTCAGGGTACCATCTGCTGTAGCTCACCTGTTTCATTTAACACCTCTTACGTAAGGTTGACAGAAACAGAAACTGTATTTTAAGATAAACAAGCAGCACATTAAATGTAATTCCAATTCCCTGGCTTCCAACATTGTCAAATATGCCATAATACACGTCAGAAACAAAGTGGCTGCAGTACCTGCATACCAGAAAATTACCATCAAGAAAATCTTCCATTCCATTATACCATAAAACCACCACCACTTCTCTGCTTAAAAAACAAGAGAAACACTTTGGAATATATACTTCGCTTTTTTTTTTTTTTGGCAGAACACAAACATCTTGCAACTAAACAGCATGAAGCACAGGCCACCTAGGAGACTTCAAATAAAAATTCCATCACAGAAGCAGCTGCCAGGATGCATTTCACCTTGATGATACTGGACCCTAATAAAGGTCATTCAAGCAAATCACAGAAGATGCACGTATCTTTTACAAAAATGGTAACATACTGTGACTGCAAACTTCAGACTGCTGCTTACTTTTAACAACCAGGGAATATTGCTAGTGCTAGAGAGGTATGAAAGTTTACTAAGCCTGCATGGCTGCAGCAGCGCCCCATCGCCTTCACCTCTCCTCCCGCTATTCCCTGACCTTTTTCAGAAGAGTCTTGTAAGAGATAAAAGCTACTGGGTTTGGAAGCAAGGTATTTCTCAGACTGTAAAAATCTCAGAAGAGTTATTCCACGGTTGTTATTAAAGTCTTAGTGTATACCAAGGGGAAGAATAACTGATGAGTCAAAATAATCGCTTCTAAATAACTTTGCTTCACATAAAGCTGTTCCACTTTGTATTAACACCCAATAGATTTTCAGCTCCAATTTACCCCCAGGCAACTCTAATCACACAAGCACAAACCTTTTGCCTAAACCTTTAACCTTTAAAGAAATTCCAAAAAAGATGTCAAACTGGAATAGCAGCCTTTTTTTTTTTTAACCAACCTTGGAATTTCATGTTTCATAATTCATGGAGTTCTTTTATTATGCTGAGTACGCAGCCTTGAGAGAGAGAGGAACTGTTTTACATGCATCCTAACTGCAGCTAATAGCTGTGTTTCCCAGCACAGGAGCACGGGGTTTCTAAGAACACCACACATTGGGCAAGCCCTGTTTGGACACTTAAGTCCCTGACAATCCATGTCTACAAAATTTGGGTAATAAAAGTACTCTTGAAAATACAATTCTGTCTTCTCTTCAGAAAAATATAGAGCAAATCCCGCCCTTTATTTCCACGAAGGCTGAGTATCTCTAGCAGTGAAACAAAACAATTTTAACTATAAAAGGGAAGGCAAGAAGTTTGGGAGACTCAAGTGCCAAATCTAAGTGACCTTACCTAGTGAAGTTAGAGTAACAGTTATTTAGTAATTACTCTGCTAAGAGAAGCCCAGTAAAATAAGCAGATTTTTTTCAGGTTCCTCCTATTATTCCTACTACTACATGAGGAGAGATCTATGATAAGCAGCGGAAATACAGCATTAAGTGGTGTCTCTTCTAGGTGTGGCCAAAAACCAGACAATATGTCAGCACATACAAAAATATAATGTAGATACCAAGTTAGCATGGTTATTTGGAAGACAAATATAATTTTGCAGCTTCTTCTGATTCTTCTTTATACACTTGGGAAGAAAACAAAATGAGCTACTTTTTTCCCCCCTCTGTCCTTACCAAAATAGTTTCAGGCATCATTGTGATTTGGTGATCAAGGTCAATGTTGTATAGCAGTAGTCTTCTGTAATCTTGTCTTGCAAAAGTCTGCACCTTTGCTACCTGGGATACATTTGTCCCATACAATATTTCAAGCCATCCACCACTCCTTTGCTGTAGGCCAGTCCAGTAAAGCTGGCCATGGGGGTCTGCCTACGTCTTTACCAAGCTCTCCTTGACTTGAAGTCCATCCCACCCACTAGTTTTCTCACCAAACTTTCTGCCAGGCTGAACACTGCATGCAGTCCTTTTTTTTAACAACTCCAGCTAATCTAGAATTATCACCCCTTATTTCAGGTGGTTGAAAACATCAGTAAAAGGAAATCTCTCCACAGTTACCAGCATACGTAGACACTCTATGGGAATCATCTTCAATTTCAGGCTCCTTTTGCCAAAATCATGTGTACCTACTCAGCCATCTAATAGATTTTTTCAGCCACCACTACCACTACAGAGTGCTTTACAGTATTAACAGTAATGAGAAGAAAAACTAGCACACAGTCTAACAAATGAAATGACTTGTCATTTATATCTACCTACAACTACAACATCAACTGTAGGAACCATAGCACAGATGACACTAAGCTTAAAAGAATTAGTATAGTATCGTGCCTGTTCTTAGCATTAAAAAAAAAAAAAACCCACCCCAAAAACAAAAAAACACAAACAAACCAGGAACAGTCATCTTCCAGAATTAAAGAATAATGAGCTACTTCACGGGCATAAACAAGAATACTCATTAAGATACTGTCAACTGACTACAGTTTCCAATACGGGGAAAGTAAGGTCTCCTTCAACTCCAAAGAGCTTATCCCTCTGCAAGGTTCTGTGTAATGAAGTATTTTGGCTAGCGCCAAGTATTTTGATTTGAAGAAATCCAAAGTCTTTTTATGATATAGACAAGTACTTTGCTCAATAAAAACTTTCTTTTTTTGCCCCTCCCAAGACAGCTATTATAGAGCTATACTCTCTAACACAAAGTAATAGTGACAGTCTAGGTTAATTTTTTTCTGTCCTTACTGAGGTCTCAGAAAGTAACATTATAACTAAGCTGCTGCTTCACTGTAGGCATACTAACTTACAACTATCCATTCGTTTGAACTCTGACAGAGATGAACTTTTTTTCCATAGAAGTAGATAGAAATGGGCGTGCCTGTCAAGAAAAAATCTGGATAAGGCACTCTCACCCTCTTCTGCTACTAGTCAGTATGTTTCTCCCATATGCCTTTACTGCACAGCAGGACAAGTGTCCCTCTTCCACAAAAGGCACAGGACAACCAATTGCCCATGCCACTGCCTGCAAGTAAGGCAGCTTTTCAAAGTCTCAGAAAGGAAATTTGTTAAAAGCCATCTTATTCCTTCCTCATAACTTCCCAGGAAGATTCACAATGAAGGCTGGCAAAAAAATAGGGGCTTTACCATGAAAAAAAAACCTGTAGAACTTGCAGGAAAAACGGCTTGGGACTATCAAATTCAGAACGCAGGCACACACAGCCACATCCAAGAAAAATACCAGTCATACCGAGACACTGCAGAAGAAAAATGAGGACTATTTCCAAACAATATTCATGCTCATACAGCTTCTTACCTGATTCATATCTAATATTTGAAACAACATTAAACATCTGCAGAAAGCATCAGGTACAAACAAATGCAAAATGAAACAGTTATTTTCATAATCCTTAGCTAATATTTGGCTAAGTCACTACTTGGCAGAAGTTGGTAGCCAGCATCCTTTTAATTTATAAGAACAAGGAAGCATTGGTACACCAAATCACACTAAGTAGTGGTATGGCAATGCCACATGCATTATTGGTAGGAAACTGCATGCCTTATGCCACTTTATTGCTTCATCAGGTAATAAAGTTTTGCATTAACTGCCTGATAAGAAAATGTATCACAATATTAGCACAAAGTCAAAGTCTGGAACATCAATTTACCAAAAGGTATAATTATGAAAATGCAGTAGAAACATTCCATATTCCTTTCTCCTTGTATTGGGTTTGTTATCTCTCTAAAAATCAGAGAGAAATTCTAATGAATATTGTAAACTTGAATCAAGCAGAAATTACATATAGCATCATCCACCTGTTGCTCTAGCTCTTGCTTAAAAGTAGGTAGTATCACTATGTCTTTCTTTCACGTGCAGAAAGAAAAAAGATTTTGCCAAGGGTCACCCTGAACTGGGTGAATACATTTTAGATTTCTATTTAAAAAAAATTGAGAGAACACAATATTTTGCATATAAAACAGGAATATATTCGTTATTTCTACATTCTGAGGAGACTGACATCCATGTCGTAAGCAACCCACTGTCCGTTCAACAATTTATTTCCCATAAATCAATTAAAAGTTTCCAGAGTTGGTAACTTCCCACCACAGGCATACCAGATCTACACAAAAGGTAGATTTTCTTTCTGAATTCTCCTATAGAGCTCAGTTATTTAGTTATTTTTTGAATGTCTTATGTGTCCATATGGTCAACATATTTCTAATGATAAGAACAACCAAGGCCCCAATAAACAAGGTTGCCAGTCCCCTGATTTGGGGGACATAGTTTTAACATTAATTCAATTAAATCACACCAGCATATTCAATCACTAACTGGATGTTCTGAATAACCGTGTAGTCAACCCCTTACACCATATCTGGCACGACATTAAATTGGCCCTTTGAGGCTAAGTGATGTAAGCCACTGTTCTCCAAATTCTGGTGAACATAAATATTTGAGGGGAAAAAAATTCCTGCTTCTGTATGCAGACACCCCAGTCTTATCACATGATTTTATAAGATCACAATTACAGCAGGATACAAATACCTTGCAACATTTTCTTAGTTGTCCTTATAACATCAAGATATGGTAAGAAGAGAAGCGGGAACGCATTTTGTAAATTCAGAATTAAGATCCAGAAAAAGAACTACTTCCCAGGACCACAGCAGTACTTAACTCCTGTTGGGACTTCGGGAACTGCCCAATATCACATAAAAAGTAGAATCAGGAATTTGAAGCAGATTCTAACCCTGTACTGAACAAATATGCTTACTAGTTATGCACCATATTCTGTTTTCATTGAATTGAAACTGTAAGGAAAGTTCATTCTACAAGAATACAATGGATCTTCCTGGCTGGTATGGAAGTCTAAAGAGTTTAGGTTCCTACTTCACCTGAATGCTTTATTAAGGCCCACTGCTAATCTGAAACATTCTTAAGAAAACTGCATAGAGTACACATGTGTATCAACATATGAACACGTCTGTGTCCTGAAAAATATTTTTTAAAATATTGGATATTAAAACTTTTATTACAATAAAGATGAAAAAGTTGCATTCATAATTACTGTGTCAATACATTCTCGTAAAACTCCAGCTTTGTGATTAACAAATCAAATCAAGCAGCACAGATGATAATTGGTAAACACAGGGAGTTTCAGACACACTAAAATAAACATACTTATTGTCAAGATGCTGCTGCTTAAAGAATACAATCTCACAAAACCTATTTGTGCAGTCAGTATGTTTTGAACAACACATTACATTGTCACAGGGAAAACAGCTCTCAAAACCTAATCCTTTAAACAGAACAAAGTACAGCGCTTAACATTATCCCAAGCAGTTTAAAGATTAGAATTTTGTGTATTCATGGAGCAGTAGATAATGTGTGCTAGTGACTGAGTCTCACAGGTTTATCTCCTAGTAGAAAAATCCAAATTATAATGGTTTTGGACTTTCTTGTTTATCATTTTAAACTTACTTATCATTCTTACTTTACCATTTATTGGACATTCAATATAAAAATCTCTTCATTCATCTTACTTCTCCAAATACAAGCAGCTGTTCAAAGTTTAGATCTCTTAAAGAGACAGCTCTGAAACTCAGGGGGTAAACTCGGTATTTACAGATTTACCAGGAAGCCTTTCCTCAAGCAGTATTCCAGACGGTATTCTTTTACCAAATCAGAGGTAAATACGACAATGTAAACTCTCCAAGAGCTAAGAGTGTTGCCTGTCAAATTAGACTAGAAGTGTCTCTTACAACTATTATCCTATATGAACGTAGCTTCACTCCACTATAGATTTTCCTGCCAAATCCCACCGTCACTACTCGATGACCATTTCTTTGAAAGCAACACACAAAGATGCTCTGTCCCAGGTAGCTGTCAATTTGCTCCACAGAAAAACAAGGGGCCAATATTTTAACATCTGCTCGGCTGTGGTAATAAGCTGAAATATGTTTTTTTAATCCTACACTCTTAACAGCATGTGCAGCAGTTAAATAGAATCATTCTTTAGATATTAGAGCAATTTACTATATTCAGGAACAAAAATATATTTCCTTATTAACTGAGTCTTCTTTGAGGTATTTCTGAACTTAGAAACACATAATCATGTAATTAGAAAAATATTAAAATTACTAGATGTTACGATCCACAAAAAAACCCACCAAAACCCACACACATTCCCAGGAACTAAAACTGAATCACTTGCCACTTGTCAGGCATAACCTGCCAAGCTATTAGCTTGCACTTTGAAGGCTTGCATTTGCTCAATGGCTGACCTGCACATCGCAGAGTCTTAGCATGAGAAATGGCTTTCAAGCTCAGCTGCCTTCTAAGTGCCATCCATCTTCAGAAGAAACAGATTATTCCCTTTACAGTCGGCTACTTTGCCAAATTTTTCTGGCTCTGTTTCATCAGTCACACCCACGCCACCCTGGGGAAAAGCAAACCCTAGCTCTGTATCTCACTCTTTCTGAAGTGCGGAATGAAAAGCAATTACCATTTGATGCCATTTATAAGGAAACTGACGTGGAAAGACAGCTCTATCATTTACCAGCCTCCTGCTCGCTGCACCAGTCAGTACTTCACATGGGACAGATAAAGGCAGACTGTGAACTGAAAACAGGAGAGTTGAGCTGGGAATACACCATGTTTTGCATAACACAGAACCATAAAAAAACCAACACACAGCAGGCTGCCCTTTGGAAGCCCTTCTAAAAATACACGTACACACACACTTGTCACTGATACAAAACACCATAAGGGTTATTACTTGCCGTCCCAGAACTGAGTCTTACAAGATGGTCTAATAAGGCTGTTTTGGTTTCCAGCAAGGCTTCCTTCCCACAGTTTGTTTATACTCAAGAATTATAAGATTCCCTTTTCAAATCAAAACATCTGCTTCTTCATTCACAGTACAATGAATAAATTGTGGAGAAGATTTATTTGCAACTAGAAAACAAAACCAAACTGCCTCCAAACATGGCCTTTGCAAAAGGGTGTGTCAGGTTAAACCTTCACCCACAGTGTCCTGTGAGCAGTTCATACTGCTGTAGGATGCTGCTACAAAACAAACCACAAACACAGCAGGATTCTGCACCGCAATCAACAGGCATTAAAACCTAGATGCATCCCAAGGATGCTAGTTCCTTTCCCTCCTTCTTCCTCTCCAAGGAAAAGGAAGAATAAAATGGAGAAGTCATAGGATTATCAGCTCATTGTTCAAATCCAGCCCAGAAAATGAGAGACATTTGGAAGAGCCTTTATTGCCTTTTCTAACTAGACATGTAAGAGGCTAAGGAGGACAATTATAGTCCCTGCTTCCCCTGTGTGTTTGAGGTCTGTGCTCAAAACAGTGCAGTCACTTTCTGAGGAGAAACACAGCCAGCTGGGCTTGGTTCTTCTCACATTCCCCTTTACATTCCAACTTAATTCTTGTAGCCACCAGCATGCAAAGGGTTTCATAGTAAGTTAGGGATGACTAGATCTCTTTGGGTCCATTTGCTGTTTGCTACAATCAGGCTGCCTGAGTGACACACACCATTAACCTGCTTAGTGAAAACCCAGCAAGAGAAATTTGAAAAGATTATCTGTAAACTGAAGAATTTTTAAAAATGGTCTATCACTGGAAACGCATACATCTGAATTTGCGTTCCTTCTTTTAAAATAGATGCCCAAACCACATTCCACAGACATATCTGACTACATCTTAAAATGTTATTACTCTTTACTGCTAAATGCAAACCTACTGTGCCAATAGAAAACAGAGAAGTCCCACACGTTCAAGGGATTCTTGAGACCTCGAGAACACAACAACGTGTTTTGAAACCTAAAGCAACCACTAGAGATACAATGCACTATGCTTCACAGTCAAATAGCCAAAAGCAACTACAGCAGCACTGGGGTTTTTTTTGAGGGAGGAAAGGACTACACTTAATCCTCCCTCATCCCCAAAACAAGGTGTTTTCAGCACCCAATTTCTTATCTGGAAGTCAGGCAATGGACAAGGAATCAGCTGGTATACATCCTAATACAGTCCTTCAGCCTCCCTTCCTCACTGATAAATCAAAGAGGGAACACCCCACTCTGTCCACCAGCCCTACAGCAGCTGCAGCAGCAGCCACCGCCAACATTTTACTTATACGTGTAGGAGGAGCTCGAGGCACTGAAGAATCATAGAATCATTAAGGTTGGAAAAGACCTCTAAGATCATCAAGTCCAACCGTCGACCCAACACCACCATGCCCCTAAGCGCCGCATCTACACGTCTTTTAAATACCTCCAGGGATGGGGACTCAACCACTTCCCTGGGCAGCCTGTTCCAATGTTTCACCACTCAAAAAACTTGGGAGAAGAGACTGACCCCCACCTCGCTACAACCTCCTTTCAGGGAGTTGTAGGGAGCGATGAGGTCTCCCCTCAGCCTCCTTTTCTCCAGGCTAAACAGTCCCAGTTCCCTCAGCTGATCCTCCATAAGATTTGTTCTCCAGACCCCTCACCAGCCTCGTTGCCCTTCTCTGGACACGCTCTAACACCTCGATGTCCTTCTTGTAGTGAGGGGCCCAAAACTGAACACAGTATTCGAGGTGCGGCCTCACCAGTGCCGAGTACAGGGGCACGATCACTTCCCTACTCCTGCTGGCCACACTAGTTCTGATACAGGCCAGGATGCCATTGGCCTTCTTGGCCGCCTGGGCATACTGCTGGCTCATGTGCAGCCGGCTGTCAACCAACACCCGCAGGTCCTTTTCCGCCAGGCAAACGACTAAGAAGTCGTACTTAGCTGCTCTAGAGAACCTTTCCCCAAACGGTGGGTGCAGACATCACCAAAAAGCTGCGGCCACGGCAAACGGGCAGCATTGGCATGGCCCTTTCTCATCAAAGTCCTCTGCTGGAAATTTGATCCCTCCCTTCACTTTATCTACAAAAAGCACCACATTTTGACCAATACAGTCCTCTCCTTTCCACTGCAGAAAGGATGGTAGTACCAGACCATTAAGTCTTTGGTTCCTCCATCCTTTTTTAAAACAAAAAAGTCCAGCAGCTCCAACACAAAGCAGACCTCCTCTTGTCAGATGCCTTCCTGACACTTCTGTGGCTCCACCAGTAGTGGTCTTGTGTCTTTCCTCCTTTAACCGTAGTGGCAGATTGATGGTATGCCACAAAATGCTTCCCACCCCACACCCCTGACAGGTGGATATCATGTGCATCCCGTGAATCTTGACCCAAATCAGAGTGGGAAAATGGCTCAATCCCTCCCTTAATCCCAGACAAACTTCTTCCCTGGAAACTGTGTGGCAGTATGAGCAATTTCTAGGTATTAAAGGGGGAAAAAAAAAGAGGGGGTTGGGGGGCAGAGGGGCGGAAATCTCAAGTGTAATAAAGGAGAGGATGTCCTATCTGCCTGGCCATTACTAACTATGAACCAAAGTTCAATCCAACCAGTTTTTTTTTTCTACCAAGAAGGGCTATTTCATTCACAGAAAACTAGTTGTCTTTGAATTGATGACAAATTGCAAGATGAAAGTTACATTAAATTATAAAGTTCTCGAAAAGCACAGAGAAAGTGCATTAACTACTGGATTTTGACACAAAACCCTATTCTCAATCCTCCCCCAAGCTCAGCAGACTCAGTCTATGTTAATTTAATTGCTTCCAAATAATTAAATTCCACTCTAAGTGGGGCTAATCTATGCTGCTTCAGACTAATTACTACCTTGGTTCCAAAGGTTCTTTTTTTGACCCAAAAAAGATTAAAACTGAGAATTTATTCTTTAACAATTTGAGTCTCCAGTTGTCTGGCAGGTCTACTGAATGAACCCTTCTATCACAGCAATACGGTCACAGTAGAAAATTCAAGGCTAAGTCAGTCTTGCTTTTCCTGCATTTGTTCTGCATTTTGTATGTTCTGCTAATTGATGCTGTTAGCTAATGACTTCAGTACACTGGTTAGTAGAGTTATTTGTGTTTTTCCTTTGTGAAAACTAAACTAAATCTTCTCTAAACCTAAAGGAAGAATATACAGTAACATGTAAAGGGATATTTAGGTTCTAAACACAGGTGTACCAACACTCTCAAGCTCATTGTGTCAAGGAACATTGCCTACTTCAGAGTTTTGTGCAATAAAAGAAATCATCAGGTGATCGCATTTATTAAGCTAGTCAGATGTTTATCACCTTGTCCTTAAGCATGCTATAGTACACCAAGACATCCCAAAGGAGGAACATAACTCATGTAAAACTCAATCTAGTACAGCGAAGGCTTCTCTTGTGGTAAAAGCACCTGGATCTATAGCAGGGACAGGAAAATTATTTCCTTTTTCATTCTGTACAGGCTCCACTATTTTTTCTTCTCACCTTAGATAAATGCTACCACAATTTGAAAAAAATAAAAAATAAAAATAAAAAAGCTTGGCCTTCTTATACCCTTAAGTAACAGGTTTTTTCCTTTCTGATTTGATCATCATAAGCATCCAGTACTACTGTGTAAATTAATACTAAAGACAGAAGGGAAGAGGGGAAGCAAACAAAATCTTGCATTATTAATCCCACAGGTGGGGTTAAAGATGCCAAGACAGAGCTTCAGATTAATGCCACTTATAGTATATTAGTCTAGCACTATGGGGAACCATAAGATCACATCAGCAGACCAGGCTTTGTTCAATAAATAAATAAACAAACAAACAATTCACAAGGCAGTTTTTCATTAGGTATTTGGCATGCTAGTGAGGGAATATAGATATAAACAACAGTTTTCTATTCATCCCCTCTCTTCTTTCCCAGTAAACAAGACACTGGAAGAGTGCTCACTGTAACTAAACAAATTTAACAATTTTCACAATGCAAGTACTAAAATTTGGGGGTTTATTCGTAGGCAGAAAGGCAAAGGAAAAAAATTGACAAATAAGTGAAGCTCATACAGACTCTTTTACACAAAGGCTGACTGTCCCATGTGACAAGCGCAAGCAGAAAGGGCCCATTTATATTTCTCTGTCACTAACAATCACAGCTGAAATGTATCTTTAGGAGCCTGATCTGAAGTTCAGAAGACATTCAAAACACTGCTCATTCTGCAGAACTCATATTTCTGAGTTCTTTTTTATGTCTCCCAATTTATACAATAGACCAACTTAATCTGATACTAGAGAACACCAGAGTGAGGGCTGAAGACACACTGAATGCTGCCCTGAAACACCACCTCTTTATAGACAAGAATTAGCTTTATATAAAAAAAAAAAACAAACACCAAAACAACTTGCGCAATCCCAGCAACTCCTGTTTACACAAGACCTCCATTAAGCTAAGAGGCCAAAGCTCGCAATTCGTGGCATATCATCAGAGCATCTAGCTATTTTTGCTTTATTTCTCAGAAATATTTTGATCAAGAAACTTTAGCATCAGCTATGATACTTCACATGTGCCAGAGCATCATTTGCTACACAGTGTAACTCCCCACTCAGACTCTGATAGCACAGCCCATGCTGTTTAATACTACTCATGATATAGTACATGAACATGTGTCCTCCTACCCCACACTCCTTTATTTTCCTGTATTTAATCACAAGCCTCATATCTGAAATGCAACTATATTCTTACAACATAAACCATACAGATCAAAATCCGTTTCATCTTGAGAGAGAATGATTAAAGGGGTTTGCAAGCAAGGCAGCTAATCAAACAAAAATATCGTGGTACTTTATTTCATACCTAACTCTTGCTATGTCTTCATGAGGAACAAATCCACACCTACCTACTTGCATATATCTTTAGCACATAAAGTGCTTTTCAAGCTGTAAAAGGGATTTCCCCTCCCCAAACCCCCATATCACAGCCTGAAATTTAAACCAGTAACCAAAATCATACAGCAGATCTTAACCACAGAGCCCTGCTAATTTCAAAATCCATCTGACCAGGCCACTGATACTGGCTCCTTATACCAGTATGCAACAACTTGAATGGAAATGAAACAAGCTGAACAAGTACAACAGAACTTCAGAAGTAGAAGTTTTTAAGCACTACACTTTCCTAAGAAACTGCCACAGTAAAATAGCTAGATTTCTGTTCTCTCTCGAAGCACTAATGACAACATCACTCTCAATAGACATATCATCTAAAGCACTGACAACTACATCTGTACATTCTGTAATCTAATCCAGTTGAGCATTGAAATAAAGTAAAAGCAACAGATAAAATAAGCAGCATGTGAAAGTGAGATAAATAATATACAAGAAGAAAAGTCACATCGAGGAATGATGAATTAGTAATAAAAGTTGACATAAGTCTGAAGATATGTACTGGTTAGAAAGATCTTAAGCACAGTGGTCTAGGATAAAGATTAGCTTCCTCTATTCCACAATTATTATGGTTTTGTCTGCCCTGAAGTGACAACAGAAAGCATTCAAATGGCAAAAGGACTATGAGTGTTTATAGACTTTCTCCTGTGTAAATAGCACACTAAAACCTCATGTCATATTTCTGATCCAGCAACAAATACAAATTAACTCTATCTACATCAGGTAACCAATATAACTGATTACCTGTTAGTGTTAATAAGTGCATTTACATGACCAGGTGTAGATATTCAGTAAACCAAATATAGATGACACCAAAAAAGGGTTATTACTGAACCTGGTCTAACAGTTCCCTCCCTTCCACCTGTCTCACATCTCACCTCAAAGGTACCTGTCAAAAAGCTCAGAAACCACATTCATTGGATCAAACTCTTCATAACTCATAAAATTACTTCAAAATCTTCAATCCATGCTTGCATATATTACTAATGCTTTGGACATCAGATTTATCTAACCTAATACTTTGTCAGACATGAACCAAGAGATGATTTGTAGCACAGCTGATCCTTTGCATTTAAACCTCCAGAGGAAAAATTTGCCGGTGCCAAGGACTAATTAACTCCCAAGGGTTGAATACATGTAAGAATTTTGGTGAGGTACACACCCTCTGGGACACAAATCCACTACAACTCTCCCAAGAATTTAACAGGCTCTTAAGAGTTGTTATTACAAATCACCGAAATGCTTTCTTTGGGCAATTTAAACATGTCTAGTATAGGGGCTTTGCATATGTCTACCATCTGAACAATGTTTTGAATAGTCTCATCAAATGCATTAACAATCTATTTTCCTAAATATTACAGATTAAAAAATAGGTTTTAATAAGCAGAGGCATTTCCTCTGAAGATATCGGAAGTAGAGAAATAAAACAGAAAAGACAATTTTCAGTGGCCTGAAGAGGTCCATATTGAAAAAATTTATCAGCATCCACAAACGTGTGAAACTACATGCTTTCCAATGCAAAAAGTGGCTTGCTCACCACAGAACGCTGGGCACAGAATAGCTCAGCAGTCGTTGCCCTACAGGCTTACATACCTGGGATAAGGTCCACAGGTCATTTTTCAGACTTGTCACAGGAATTTGTAGACTCTGCCACCTGAACTCAACATCCAAGAGGTGCCCTTCATCTTTTTCACCACTGTGAAAAATCAGTATTTCTGGGATCCAGCCAGTGAAGTCATGCAAAGACATAATACTGACAATTAGTTATTTGCTAATCATGCCTTGGTTTCAGGATGAATACCACCAGAAATACTTCATTTATTCTTTTAATTCACATTAGACATTCATCATTACAAGTACAAAAATTTAATGCAGAAAATTCCAGAAGACTATATCTAACTGGCAAAGGCTTTAAAACAAGCTCCATTTTGTATCTGCAACTTAAACAGATCATTCCACAATCACCATGCTATTCAGAGCTGATCTGCAAATGAGAAAGAAGTTCTGAATTTGAGAGAAGCCATAAGGCAAAAGTTAAGTATTTTGGTGTCTAAATACCCATCATAGCTTAATTCAAACATTCTTCCCATTGTAGAGAAGTTAGATCCAGAGACCATTCATAACTGTAGAATGTTTCCACTGATTTTTATGGACAATGATCAGTGAATGAATTTTCTTGACAACAGCGTGACATTTCAAAGCTGCCTTTCACCACAGAGCTGCCTGTCTTTTCAGGACAAAGAAACCATGTATTTCATTTATATATGTACTCAGGCAGTCAGAAAACATTCCAAAATATTACTGAATGAGCAAGACAAGTTTTATGTAAGCATCAGTATCATCTTATTTCCAGGTTTGCTTATGTTTAAAGAGTTCTAAAACTTGAATATGCTGAATATAAAAAGTTAAACATTTACATCCCAGTTGACAATGATCTCGTGTTAAACTATTAAGGAACAATGGAATAGCTGATGTTCCTATCAGCATGGGTTAGGACTGGATATGCTACCAAATACATGTAGCTAGTTTTTTACTGGGCCATAACTAATGATCACTGTCATACACTGTACTTTATGTCTCCATAAGACTGGCTGTCATCAACATCTATTAGTAGAAGGCTGCAATATAAACATTTATAAAGCAGACACAATACACCAGCTTAACCACTAATGCATGGAATTGCTAATACAGAGCCATATGCTGAAATTTCATCTCTCCCTACATTTAACTTTTACAACCTAGGCAAATCAGACAATGGTATAGCCCACATCTTCCAAAATTGCTTACTGAAAAGAAAACTGGAATCAGCTGCCAGTTCAATTGTTTTTTCAACATTCTAAATAAAACAAAGGCAGTCTATTGCCCTGACTTGTGAAAGAGCTTTAATGAATGCCAATGATAAGAGCAATTAGGGGATCAAATCTAACATCAGAGGTTTCTCTATAAGATATTAGCTCAATGACTGGTTTTTTTTATAAGCTAATTAGTCATGGCCATTGAACAAGAAATAGATGATCCAGAAACAATGATTCTGCAAAAATGTTTGCTGTCAAAACCCATAAATAATTTAATCCCTATAAACTATTTTTTAAAAAATCACAAATAAAGGCAATGACCCCAGCTTTCCAATAAGAATTCTGTCTGTGACTGTAAAATCCTTCCACTGTATTGACAGTAACAACTTACGAACAAAAACATATGAAGTATTCCAAGCAAGATCAGTTTCTGCATAGTTCTTGCACTTCCAGTATTTACCAATATTCCTCTGACAGAAGCTATAGCGTTAATCAAATATAAGATAAATATATATAAATCAAATATAAGATAAATCTGCAGGGATTGAACAACAGGAAGACAGAAGGAATTCCTCCATAAGACAGTGAAGTTGCCTCTTCCTAAAAGAGCAGAAAACAGAGCACTCAGAAATGGATGCTTCAGTTGACAATTCCCTTTTCAAACGAGGCAAGCCTGGCCAGCAGCACAGCCCAGGAGAAGGAAAGGACTGTCAGTATTTCTGACAACTGACTCAGAAGTCCTCTATCACATCAGTCCAGTTTAAGGCCCTATCCTCTTAAAAATCTGAATAACTGGTTATGCTAGTCTCCCACATTGTAGATGGAAGAACTACATGCAAGGCTTGAGCAATGTAAATAATCACTCAAGTTGTAAAATGGCAGAATAATGTTGTCTATGTAATCCTAATTGGGATTCCTTACATGTAGGAATAATGACAGTATGTGACTGTGTAATGAAAGACTTTTTCTACAGGCTATTGCCTAGTTCAGTGGACAAAATGGATGCTGTTCACCGAATGGGCAACTTGTTCGATGGTCCGTTGTAAAGCCCAATGCATTATTTACTGCAAACTCCTCAAAGCAGAGTCTGAAGACAGAGGACGCTCACAAGAGAAAGCTCTATGGCAGCTCTCACCAGAGCACTTTATGTCCCACAAACTTTTTTCAAAAATAGTGTTGTCCTCATTGTACATTTAGTCACTGTGGCTACTCAGCATTATCAAAGAATTGGAGGTCCCAATCTGAAATTATCATCATCAAACATTCAGCTGCCTACTCTAGTGAGACCTAGCTTAAACTCAGCTACTCTTGAACACTCCATTCAACTGATTTGCTGCAGGTACAGTAAACCCTGGCAGGAACTACAGAAACTATCTGCCAAGGAAACGTGTCTAAGCCCTCAGGTGTTATTTCCTAAAGAGCTATAAAATGTGGAGTACTTTGTGTTCAAAGCAACCTGCCCTTGATTTCAGGTATGAGTTTCAGCACTTCCTCAAATCAGAGCCAAGAGCTAAAGTCACTGACATCAGTGAAAAACTTACTACAGCATCTAGACCAGTCTCAAGTAGGAAAAACAGGGAGAAAAATCACATTCTCCAGAATAATATTTGATTGGTTAAGTTCCATTTTAGGCTCTGGAGAGTAAGTTCTCAAGGACAAAGTTCTGTCTTCCCATAATATGCAACACTAACCCTTTCTGTTCAAATCCCTTCCAGCATCTTTAGTGCTTGTTCTCCAGTCTGGCTGCATAAATTCCTTCCCTCTTATGCCCCATGATTATACTGATTCCCAGTCCCTCCTCACTTACAGAAAATCCACACAAAGGCTCCTTGGCCATTTTTAGTACCATCTCAGTTCATGGTCTCTGCCTTTTTATCCAAGAAATCTAAATTTTGCCTTAACTACCAGCTCCTCACATGATATCTACCTCCTCTGAACAGATACTTTGTCTTCCCAATGGACCTTGCTTTTCTGTTCCCCTCAAAATTACTATCTGATCTAGTTCTGGCTCCCAGTTTAAGTTCCCTTTTCCTCCCAGCTCCAGGCTCTCTGCCTTAAGATCTTATCCCAAGTTATCATGGAATCATAGAATCATTTAGGTTGGAAAGGACCTTTAAGATCATTGAGTCCCACCATTTGATCTCTTTCTGACTACAGGCCCAGTTTCTCCACTTTGGTATGGAAGAGAGAGGCAAACAGGTGACCTCTAGCAGCCCCTTCCAAATTATATTGTATGATTACTCCAGATATGAACCTGAAGAAAATATTGGTACATATAGATGAATTCTGCAAATTTCCTAAAATCAAAAGCAGTAGAAAGCATATCCCCCACAAAGAATTGCTGAGACAAACAATACTAAATGTCACTAATTCGTTACACGTTTTCAAATAAGATATTTCTAAGATTTTACAACTAGGACCAAACCATTTTAAGTTAAAGTTTTACAGACTTCTACTTTTTTTCCTTTTCTGAATAGATTTTTTTTTTGTTCCTTTAGTAACAGAATTCAAGTAACAGACCAGAAAAGTTAAGAGTTTACTAAAAGGTCATGTTAAAAGTAGCATCCTATACTGGAAAGTGTTTGGCAATCTTAGTAAGTAAAATTTTATAATCTGCATTGATGACGTGCCCATGCATACCACTGCTAGTAGAAAGAATTCATAACTAAAATTATTATCTAGTCTCAGTCTATTTTGTAGACCAGCTATGATTCACTGTAAGATGCTTCTAGAAAAACAAGTATATATTCAATCACAAAAACCAGTCATACAGTTAAATGAAAAAGCAGTTTCTGAAAGCTGCAAACGAAGTGATAGAGAATGAAAATTCATTTTTGAGAAGCCATAGCATGAGACAACTAATGCTGTGATCATACATTACTGTTCCATCAGCAATAGATCTGATTTAAGAGCTCGCCACTCCAGCTAAGGCACTCCAGTCACTACCTTCCCTCACTGTAGGTTCTTAGTTGACCCTTTAGGTACACCAATTCCAATGTTTTTATAGCCATATTCTTATCCAGCTTTTTAAAAATATTAAAAATACAGAAGTGCAGTGCAATAATTTGACCAATTTCCCAAGGTAAACAAGAGGCCAATGTGCACAGTTTACAAGTGTGTTTTTCAATATTTAGTTTGAGGTAGTTAAAAAAACCCCATAACATTGTTTGCTTTCTGTTACAAAGTAAATAATTTAAGTAAATATTTTCTCTTTAGCATTTTCACATATTTGAAGGATAGTGTATTTGTGCTTTGTAGAAGTATCTATTCTTAAAAATAGTACAGCTGTGTTTGTCTGCAAATCACAACCCAACTCCCGAAATACACCAATACTCATGGCTAGACCTCCCTCATACCTCTGCTCTCCCATCTCCCAAATCAACATTTTCCTTCCACTTGGTGCACACAGCAAGTTCAAACTATTCAGTTCAATTCAACTATTTAATTCAAACAGTCTGGGAGCATGTTTACTTACACACGTACACAGACCTTTTAAAAAAACAAACAAACAAAACACACCACCCCATAGAGAAGCCACATCAAATCCTTAGGCTACTACTTATACAGAGGGAGTCCAAAGCAAGCATCAGGCAATACAGATAGAAGTTTTTACATGAACCCACAGCCTAACATACAAACTCTTTTTCCTTGTTAAAACTACAACCTACTAGCTAACATGAAAATGAACCTAAAGGCCTCTCTCAACATGTTACTCCAAATAGCTTATGACTAAGTTACTCCAAATATCTTATGACACAAGTGCTAGAAAAATCTAACACAACGCTAACAGTAATACCTGTCAAGAAGCCACAAAAAGATTCTGACTACGTTCATGTACTAAGAACAAGTGACATAGAGACAGCCAGACATTGCACCAAGAAATATAGAAATATAAATGGAATAAACAGAGGGGCAGTAATAAACAGATGCAACATGGAAATTAGAGATTTCCACGGGTTGCCTTTCAACAGCCTATTTGGGGTTGATGCCATGAATCTTTGAATCATCGCCAACCCATATGACCTCTGAAACTTCACACTGTTTATGACCACCTTATGTCAAACACTCTCCCACTCCCGAATTGTCTTGGAGTGTATTAAAGCATGATAACATGACTATAGAAGTATACACACAGTATTTCTGGAATGGAGCTGTCTCCCATCTGGTTTGCTCAAACCAGAAGCTGATGTGCTCAGATTTGTCTGCACTCATCAGTGTGTATGATCCATAAGCAAGTTCATAACCTCAAGCACAGGACTGTACAATTTTTCTTAATTTAGAAGACTCTTAATAGAATCACAAAAAAAAATGTCATTATATGTATTTCTACCTTCTTCCTACTTCTTTACTCCTATTAAGCCCCTGCTATCCATGTTATACCACTGCAGTGAGTGTCAGGGTTCAACAAATAGAACTAAAAATAGACACATGAAACAAAGCACCACATGCACTATTAAAAACTCTTGCAGCCATTTAAAGATATTCATTTCAGCAAAAATCTTTTGTATAGTGTAACTATAAGTTCTCCAACAAACCTTAGGTCTATGGCCATGAACAAACAATTCAAGAAGCAGTAAAAAGACAAAACAAAATTATATTTGCTTCGCTGCTTTGCAAATCAAAATCTTCATAAGATACACCCCACACACAGCCATCCGCCTTTATGAAACTGCAAACTACTCAGACTTCTCTTAACAAAAGCAACTCCTTAAATGAATCACAACCACTGATGAATTATGTTAGCCTGTTCATTATTGTGGACGGTACACAATAATGTACTTGCTAGCTAGCATGGAAAGATATTTCTGTTACTCCTGGATTATATAGAATAGGACTGCAAATTCTGGATTTATAAAAACCAAGTCTTCTCCTTTTTGAGGACTGAATGTTTTTTACTGAAGCTTACAAATATGACAAGCCACTTCGGGTCTGTACCAAAATTAACGTGCCTAATATTCAGTGACAGGGGTTCTCAGCGTTCTTTGAAATCAGGCTCCCTCAGGCTGGTTCAAATTAAGTGACTGAAACAGACCAGTTGTCATAACTAACAAATAATTTTTAAAAGTAGCCAGGATCAAGGTGATCAAGTATTAAATCAATATCAAGTAGAAATATTGAAATGTAAGTAAGAATAGAAACTTTGCATAATTTTAAAGGTATCTACATTTTAATTGAAATGTTTTTGACAGTAATACACAGTTCAGCTAGTCATACTGATAAAAGGTATCTAGAACCCTTCATTTAAGCTAGTTAAAGAGTTAGAGTTGAAACACCAATAGAGCATAAACACATGCCATTAGACTGGGGGGGGGAGGAGATGTTATGCTAGATAGAGTAAAACATGGTAGTCCTGTTTCATGGCAAGTGTCCCTGAGGTGCTACATAGATTTGGAACCTTTGCAGAGAAAGAGGCAAGTCTGTCTTCTGAAAGCAAAGATAATCCTGGAACGTAAAAAAAAGCCCCGGGTATATGTTAATGGTAATCACTAACTTGTGTCTGTCGTCTGCCCATACAGATATAATATGCAGACAGACTTAAAAATATTTTCTGTTTCTAAGCAATAAATATAAACCTAAGTTTTGTCAACAGCTTAACCTATGGACTAAACAGATGCAGGTGCAGGAATCTTAAAGGAAAAACCTTTATTTCTCTGCCACCAATTTCCCAGTTTGCCACATCAAAATATCTAATTTGTTCACTAGTGCAGTTTAATCTAGGGGCTGTTTTTAAATCCTTCTTGCACCACAAGGAGATCTTTCATCATGTTCTTTACATTTTCAATCCAGAGCTCTGTAGAATCCCATGTATTCTCCTTTCACAGGTATCATGACGCTCAATGTGTACTTTAGGACTGGAAAAGCAGCAGGACACTGCACTGCCAGTTGTGACACTAGTAGTATGATACTATAGTTTAATATTATTATTTCAAAGTCCAAGACATCAGGATTAACATCTTGCATTCACTCTACAAAAAAACCTAGGATTATTGCTATGACAGAAGCCTATACCACAGATTTATTTTTACTTGAATGGTTGTTTTCTCTTTGAACTTGAAAAATGGAAAAAACATACTTTAAGCATATTGGCCCTAATAGTTACCATAAATCTCCAGAAAGGCTTGCTAAAACTTGTGAAATTATCACACTTGTCTCTTAGAGTCCTACTCGTTATTTAGATCAGCAGTGTATTCCAGTTAAAATTATACATAGTGCTTTCTTCAGGACATTTGTCTTTCTCATCACAGAAGACAAGAGAACAATAATAGGAAAAGCCTCCTTTGTAAAATGTATTAAGTATTAAAAAAATCACAGGAGGTCAAAAACGTCCTGTTACGTGACATCATTGCAATGCAGCAGATGAAGGGAAAACAATTTTGAACAGGGTTCATATTTTGATCCAGAGGAGACCACCAGACCATATGTAATCCAAGAGGTTTTGGTACATTTTTATTTTTATCATCTATAATCTGCATCATATCTTAAAAAACAATTTAGAAATCTGGGGATGTGGAGAGTCACAGAGTGGTCACAGGAAAAGAGTATTTATGAAACATGGTAGAGATTGAAATTGCATCCTCGGTTAAAATTGCAGAGTCAGACCTGCAGTGGCAATGCAGTAGCATTTCTGTCAAAAAAGCCATAAAAGAGAGAGACATGAAAGTAATCCAGTGTTTATGAGTCACACCTATTCCTTGTTTTCTCCTGAGGAATCACAGATTGGGATCAGGCACAATGACCAAATGTGGCCGATATTCCTTCAAATTTCGAATTCTTGCTTTCATCAATTAAGTTATCACTAACTTCTGTAAACTAACTGGGAGATGCAGAAAGACATATGCATATAATTTCAATGCAAGAAGAAAAACACTAAAGTGATACTGAGCCATAGAAATTAGCAAATAGGACTGTAAGAATCAGTGACCAGGCCCTGCATTTCCAAGGTTAACAAAACTGTGGTGGAGAAATAGACGTATAGAGGGAATAATGGAGAATATAAAAAAAAAGAAATCAGCAGCTGAAACAGGCAACTGAAGAAAACACATGAAAACAAAATTTAATGCTTTAAAATTCTATCAAATTAAAAAGAATCACAGGAAGGAAAAAAATCCCTCCAAGCATAGAAAAAAATTAACAAGCAGCAAACAATAAGCAACAGAAGTAATACATAGAAAAGCTACCAATCGAACAAGCACAATTGATGAAGCAACCGTGGGAAGCTTCCCAGTAAAAGACAGATGATCCTAAAATTCTTTCATGTAATAATAATAACAACCTAATAGCCTCTAGACAGACATTACTACATAGCTGCTTGCAAGGGGAGAACAGACAGCAGAGACAATGCACAAGATTTCCAACTCCATTCGTTTTGTTTTAATTTATGGAGAGCACTAAAGCATACCAAGCTATAAAGAAAACACAAAAGTAAATAGAAGAAAAAAAAACCTGGCAAGTCTGAATCTTGCGCCCATAGAGAAAAGGGTCATTTAGGACATTGCTGAACAAGGAATATTTAAATGACATCTGAAAAATAAGAAGCACAACTGGGATCATAAGCTTTTCCTTTAAGAAAAAAAAACAAAAAACCCCACAGAACACAACCAAACATACTACCCAGTTTTAAAGCCATCCAGGCTTCTGAAGGAATTTGCAAGAAAAAAATTAACTGCAAATTCTGGGAGCATATGGAACGTGTAAAAGTTCTTCAAGCCACTAGAAGACATCTACAGCAAACTGAGAATTCCCACAGAAAAATGGTCAAGCTGTTTGATTTACACCCACCCCCAAAAATCTGGAACAGTGAAGAGACTTCGGCAAAAAAAGGCAATTCATATATTCTGTACATATATTAGATGTGTCATGCCAATTCTGCTGAAGAACAATTAACTGAGTGAAAGACTGTGTCAACTGAAAAAGCAGACTGAAGAGGGCTAAAATGAAAGTTTCAAGAAAACAGAATGTGATAAAATGTGATAAAAATAGAAAAGAAATAATAAATAATAGAGACAACTGACTGAACTGCCTGAGCATGATAAAGAATGACATTAAATTTCACAATGTTGTACACCGGTAAGGCCACTCCAAAATAAAGTGCTAGAAGGGTTTCATCTGTTATGACAGGGCTTAATGGATAAATTTTTAAGAGCAAGAAAAAATTCTTTTTGTCAGGGTTTTATTACAGGTAACTGTCACTAAAAATCAGCAGACTTCAGGTGATGAGCAAGAATCCATTGTTTCTGCCACATCATTCTCCAGTCAGCTACACGCCTTCTACAGGGACACCAATGTCAATCTCTCTTTTCTAACAATTCATGAGATTGTGAAATGTGTAAAAATTTTATTGGAGCAGACCAACAAGTTCCAAAATCATTGCCAGGGAAAGAGGCAAAAGGAAAAATGGGATTACTCTGCTGTAGCCCAATTCCACTAGCGACTAGTTTGAAAATAATCAGTTTAAATGGTCTGACTTCGTTTTCAAGATCAACCAGTCCCTTAAGCACCAGAATCCTTCTCTATTCAAGCAGCAGCAACATCATCAACTGTAAAAAGATCCTCCAAAAGGCAAGTAGGTACTGACATGTTCTGTTCTACGTTATGATAAAATGGAGAGATAGCGGAGATTCAAAGTCAAAACTGTATCTTTAGCTATAACATTTTAATTGGGGGTGAGAGGGGTAGCAACCACAACAGTCACTGGACAAGCCAGAACCACCACATTGTTTGCTCTGGCCTGAAAAAGCTATCAGCCTGTGAATCTAGTCTACATGATGATATTCACCCTCAACTGATCTATTAAACAGTGACAATAAGAATAGTAGCTCCCGTTCTACAGAGATCAGTATTCACCTAATTCCAATTCAATAGCATGAAACAGTAGTCTTAAATAAAAACCATTCTTAATCCCTTATAAACGTATGAAATCCGGGACCAAAATTCTGCAAATTAACTTCAGGCACTTCTGAGTAGTTCTGATGAACAAGGACAGGCATAAGCACACAGAGAATGAAATGAACACTACAGCTATAATTGGAGTGCCACAGAAATACACATTTTTTGCCACAAAATTCAATCTACACAATGGACAGTCAGCCTGATGGTTAACATGATGCAATGAACACCACCATAAAGGTTAGATCAAGACATTCTTGGTTATTTGCCACGGAAAGAGTACTGAATACACAATACTTATTTTCTGTAAGTGATAAAAGAATATAACGTTAGTAATAAAAATATGGAAAGAAAACCATCAATATCACTTCTTTAAGTGGGTACCAGCGCCAATTAAGGAAGTCTGCATTTTAAGAAGAACAAGAAATTGAAACACAAAGAAAACAAGTTAAAAGGATTCTCAATTTCTGTTTCTTTTCTATTATTATTTAATGGATAAAGTAAGTGTTCTGCTGTATTCAGAAGCCAGGGCATTCTCCATTTTTAAAGGTAGGTTAAGAGCCAAGGGAAGGAAAAAAAAAAGCTTTGGAGTTTTTTCTGATAGAGCTCAGCAGGAAAACAAAACAAACCTCCCTAATACACATGCCCAGGAACCTGAATTTATGACAAAGCTAAAAAAACTGGATATAGTGACAACAAGCTTTCTGTTTTTCCACAGTACAGCACTATTTATCCTCACTTGTTAAAGTGGTTGTGCCTTGAAGGGTATAAAACATCATCAGTGAAGGTCAGATAGAGACTATATTTATATGGATGAATCTGTTCTGGTCAGGTCAGTGATGAACCACACTGCAAGCAGTGAAAAAACCTGCATATGTTGAACCAAGACATACAGCTTAGCTTCTACCTACTTCAAAAAGCAACTTTATTGCATCTTACACTGTTGCTCCACAATCAGACTGAACATGTATAAATGGACCTATTCCTCCCATTTCCCAGTTCTTGGTCATACTTGATCCAGTTCCCAATGCCATATCGTAAATACCTGAGCCAGTACCAGAAGAAAGGCGCACTGGGCAGGAAAAGGGTGGCAATGGATAGAGAAAGGCTCCAACCACCATTTCAGCAGCATCGCTGCTGTCTCACACGACTTAGAGAACAACACTGTGAACATCCAAACCAAGCACACTCTGAGAAATGAAAGCACAGACACGAGCAAATTCATACATCCATAACAAAACAGAACTAGTAACCATATAATTGCAGTCATTCACAACGCAGTTTTTCACATATCAGCTGTTGCACTAGCCAATACTTTGCCATATATACCTATAGGTTTTCCTAATATCCACATGCCAGGGCAGACTCAAATGAATAATTGACATATTTCCAGATAAGTGACAAGACAGGACAGAGCAGAGAGAGCTCTCTCTACCGTTCACCCTTCCACAGTGTAAGAGGCTAAGAGTACAGTTAATAAGTCGCCTTCTCCAGACATGTTACAAATATGTCTTTGAGCTGCAACATCTCTTTAAAGATCTTACCTTGTAAAATATTCCTAGGTACATAGTGAAAAGCAAGTTTCAGAAATCTATCAAAGTATGTCAAGATTCAAAAGAAGTTTGCTAGCTAAGAAGATATACACTTCACTCTACCTTACACAAACACTGCCCAGGACTTATATTTGTATCGCGTCTTCTAAAAAGCAGCTGAACATAATACAAAATTGAATACTGCTGTCTGGGGGGGGAAGTATTTAGACCATAAACAAACAGGATCAAATTACCCAGAAGTACACATGCCTTGCAGCAAGCACAAGAAACACCACAGTAAATAACATACACAAATATTCTTCAAGAGCATCTGGCAAAATTCACCATAATGAATTCAAAATACTCGAAGCAACTATTTCCAGCCAAGCACTTATTTCTTTCAGAACTGAGATCTTTAGCATTTTATTACGTTCTTTAATGTCAAAGCATATTTCTTCAGTAGTTTGACATTTTTTTTTTTCCCCCTGTCATTTGGCTAAGCAACTAAGAACTTTATTCAGCAAAAGTAACTTCCAGATGACCTAGCAAATGGAATTGATTTGGATTAAATAGCAACAGATTATTTCAGTGTTTAAGCAGTCATTGGTATGCCGGTAACATAACACATCTCAGATATATTCCATGATTCTTATTAAGTATGCTTTTATTTATCTTTCACTAAACATCTATTTTATGGTCCATTTTTTCCATACCTTTTAATCACTGCTCAGTTACGTCACCAAAAAACTTGAAATCCCAAATTGAAAAGCACATACAGTCACAACATAGATAATTCTCTGAGTAAGAAGTACACAAGGGACTGCTGTGGAATCATTAGGGTTTATGACTATATGCATATTTTACACAACAGATTTGTTACAGCTGAAAGCTTTTCCTTCAGGCTCTTTGAAAGAAGCACTTCTAGGCATATTCCACAAAGTTGTCTGGGGAAGGCATAACAGAACTGTCCTCAAGGATTTTTTTGAGGATGCAAGGGCAAGAGAAGGAAAGAGACAAGGAAAAAGGAAGGAAAAAGGTGTGCATGCAGGGGAGGGAAACTATACCTCTAGTTTAGAGCTGAAAGGATTTAAACTACATTTAAACCAAAAATCTTTTCCATTCCTCAGCTTTTGCTTGTTCAGCTTTTGTTTATTTTTCTGACTCACTACTCAAAAAGTTCCTAGATCCTAATCAAGCCTAACAATGCTACAGAGGAAACGCAACTCCAAAATGGGAAGGGGAGAAAATCTTATTCAGGAATTCTTCATAAGCAATAAAATTATAAAAACTCAGGATATCCTCCAAGAATGGTAAGAAAAATGCTACATAATAAAGTACAATATCCTTAAGTCATCAAAATATGACCTGGTTCTGTATTCTGGATGTCAAGAGCTTAGATGATGACTGTTCGTTCTGATATTGAACTTCTGTTTGAGGTATCCCAGATAAAATGGGAAGAGAAAATCTTATTCAGGAATTCTTCATAAGCAATAAAATTATAAAAACTCAGGATATCCTCCAAGAATGGTAAGAAAAATGCTACATAATAAAGTACAATATCCTTAAGTCATCAAAATATGACCTGGTTCTGTATTCTGGATGTCAAGAGCTTAGATGATGACTGTTCGTTCTGATATTGAACTTCTGTTTGAGGTATCCCAGATTCCTCCAGGAGTGGGGTTTGGAAAGAAGTTAAGGTTCAGGCAAAAAGTATCACAGATGAGAAAATTCTTAAAAATATCAGAGAATCAGTGACCACCATATCTGGATATCTGGATACACGGAGTGTATGAAACACACAGTCTCTTCCCAGAAAGCCTCTGATGCCAGAGAACCTCCATAAGAAGCAGCTTTCTATGCCATTTTACATTATCATCTTGGCCAGCAAAAGGAGCTACACATGTTCCACTTCATCAAAAGTCTCATCTAATTAGCACTTCAAAATTATCCACTTTCCCCACACAATAGCACCTCTCATCCGTATTAGCTCTCAGTCATTTTCTTCATCTGGCTTTGAATAAAATATGTAAACAAATGATGTTGCTTCTATTTTTATCAGTTTTTAGTGACTACATTTCTTTCTTTAGAGATCTAAAAGTAAAGACTACATTGCTGCTTTACTTATAAAATTCAGGAATTTAAAAGTAAAAACAACAGACTAATATGGGAGTAAAATTCACATGAAGACAGACATTTTGTAAATGCATTCTAGTTCAACAAAATAACATTTTCTCTTAGAATATCCTTTAACCTATTAGGTTCAAGCTTGGGACAAAAACTTAAACCTTTAAGTAAGCCTCTGCAAATTGTTCACTAAAGCATGTCGTCAATCTTTTCTGAATCTGAGGCTGGTTTTAGAATTCATGGTGCAAATTATTCTACATTTTGGAGACAGATAAGATTGAAGGCCATCAGTAATATTGGGAGCAAGCTGAAGTATGTGTATTAGTGTGTACATGTTATGCTTGCCATCAAATACAAAATGCTCATACAGAATAGTCTATACAATATACACTGCCTTATTTCTTAATTATCTATTTTAAATGCATAGCTACATGAAGCATGGTACCATGGCATCATATTATTGCTAAGTAGTCACCCCCTCCTTCTTCCCCTCAGAAAATCCAACAACAAAAGAGAAAATCCAAACAGCGTGACTATTTTACATCGACTGCTGTAGATAATGACCAGCCATTCCCTGCTGCATTTGTGCAAGACTGCAAAGTAAACATACATAATACAGAACACTGTGCATTAAAGTAATTAATCAAAAGTATAGCACACTATCCTTGCCTACTGTGATAGAGATATCCTCCTTCCTTGCAGCACCAATGTCACCTGCGCAGTAAAATCATTTTTGCTTTGCCAGTCAGTACAAAAGCAAAGCAAATGCTGGCGCTTTTCTAAGAGAAACAATCAACAGTGCTGTCAACTGCACTTCAGTTTCCTGACAGATTACTATGATACCTATGTAGACTGTGCTTGCTCTGTGAATTTTCCACACCAGCAGATTTGCCATGTCTGCAGCCATCAGCTGTCTCATGCTATCCCAGTCAAAACCAGCAAAAAAGAGCCGCTGACCCCAGCCAACATAACTGTACTGACAGTTGTGGATATTACCAATGCAAGCACATTACTCAGTACTACATGGCTGAAATGCAAGCTAATGATTTGAATTCAAGAGTTACTCTTCATATTGGAGAAAATTACTAATACAAAATCAGTCTGGCAGTTTAATAGCTACATTCAATATCCTCAGACATAAAATATGGGGAATGAAACCAAGACCTCTGGGCAAAGTATTTAATTTTGAAAGAAAAAACAACAAATAGCTCATATGCTCTCCTAGTTTACATTTGCTGTTAATGACAGACTACTTGTGACAAACGTATGAGATTGCAATTCAGTATGGCCAGGTTAAAATGCAGCTTGCAGTTTCTGCTATCTTTCAGTGCAGAAGCAATAGTCTTTGAGAGAACTGAAGCTGGGAACTACAAAGTTCCCAAGTGTCCTCTCCCAGACTGGCTGGCTTCTTAAAAAGTAAGATTTTGAACCTGTGGGGACTAAGCCAGAAAGAGAGCTTCCATCACAGCATGGGATGGGAGGGGAGGTTGTAGAATAATTTTTACAAGTTGGAATGCTTGTAGGTGCGTTCTTTTGGTCTCAAAAAAAAACTAATATGCTTTTTTTTTTTTTTTAAAAGTAGACTCTAATTTGGAGAGCTGCACTAAATTATAAGGATAGCAAGCAATTTAATGAGAATCCCAACGTTTTTAAGTGGCTGTGTAAGAAAATGTTAAGTTTCTTTACAGCCCGCTTTCCCAGCCATGGACTTTGGCGCAGCCCCATTAGTATGTTGCCTTTCAGCTTACCGGTACAACACACTACACAAAAATATGTTGAAGACAAAACCAACCTGTTACTGAGAAAAAACTACTACAAACTTTCATTACAAGAAGATGTATAAAGCACTACACATGAGCTGTTTCATCTAGTTAGGTGAAATCTGGAATTCTCTCTTTCAAGAACATAGCATTATACACACTAATGTTGCAGTTTAGCAGTATTGACATACTGCATTTCACACCACAAAACACAGCAGAAGCAAACAATTAAGTGCAATTACTGTATGGCACAGAAAGATAAGAGAATTAGTAACAGCTCCAGCTGCAAAATTTGTTGGAAAAGTATTTCTTCCATCCTAAGCGTATTTGCACAATGGGATAAATTGACTATTAATACAACATATAACTTACAAAATTGGTAATGCAATTTTTAGGCTGCTTGAATCAAGAAAAAGATTGTACTAATCTCAGATGTTCAAGACCTTTGTGTTTACAAATCCACAGTATGCTCTGCTTTAAAGCTTACACATGTGAAACAGATTAAGGGGCACAATGGTGGGGGTTAGTCTCTCAAACTACTTTCTGGTGGCTACATAGTCCCCTGCTACTATTTTCTGTCCCAAGTAAAGATTCAGCATCATATTATACACTTCAGCTCTCATTGTTACTTATTACTTTGTTTTAACAAGTTTTCTCACGTTATTTTAACTACAGTTACTCTAAAATAGGTATGACTTGTGCACACCATAGCCCTCAATATGAAACAACCATTTAGCTGTAACCCCAACTGTCCACTGCTTTGGAAGTGATGGTTCTGTCACCTTATCAACTGGGAAGCAGAAGAAAAAGATATGCTATCAGCTGGTATTTTCAGCTCTAGCATTGAATCTCCTTTGAATTCAGCACATGAACAAGCAGTTAAAACCATCGGCAGAGGCCTCTTTGTTACATCTGAATATAAATGCGGATGAAAATGAAACCTTTTGACTAATATTATTCTCAGGTAAGACTGAAGCATGTATCAGCAGAAGCTCAGACACAGTGGTGCCATCATTCATCATTTTACGGCAAGTCTCACAAGATCTGTTTTTCTTGAAGACCCCAGTCCTGAAATTTTAAGCTTGTGTTAAAAAAAATAATCTGTTTTCAATATAAAATAAGTTTCAGATCTACGTAGTTGCAAAAAAAAGCTTTAAAGAAGGAAAACAATACTAAATGTTCAAAAAAGACAAAGCCTGTATTATTTTTAATCTGATTATTTTATGATTTTTTTCTAGGGAACCTGACTCATGATCTTTGAATGCATACGGCTGCCAACACAGCATGTAGGAAGAAAGCATTAGAGACAGCACAGCAAGGCATTTGGAAAGATGGTCTGGACAAACGTTAAGAAAATAGGTTTGAGGACACACCAAACTTTTTTAAACAACTAATGTAATTGGCATGCAAAGATGACTGCTGTTCCAAACAACATTTTGAGATGTGATTGCAGGAAAAATAATTTTTTTATTGGGAACACAGTCCTTTATCTAGGCTCATTACCTCATTTCTGTTATACCTTCCAGAAGATTTCGCAACAGATTAAGAAAAAAAATGCTGTTGTTTCAAGAGATACCTTCTTTAAAAGATGCACACACACACACACTAAAAGCTCTCAATCTGACAAAAAAGAAAATATATTGATTAATATTAGGAGTACCTTTATGCATAGGAAAAACAATAGTTACACAGGACAGCAGATAGAAATTGCTAGAACTAGCAAAATAGCTACTTGCCAAAGGCCAGATGGCACAGACGGCAGCTGTGAAGAAACCAGCTCTCCCGGGGGTCTCCCTCCCACAAGGAGAGTTGCAAGATTGAGGTGAGAATGGGCAACCACCTCCCTTCCAGCCACGTTTCCCCACTGCAGCAGCAGCCTTATCCCAGTCTTTCATCTAGTGGAAACAAAGTTTGATTTTGCACAGGCTGCTGAGAACTCTGAAAAAACTTTTAAGGGCTACACGGATTTAGAGTGTCCTAGATCACTTGGAAAGTTTAAGCACAATGCTTAAGTTCTTAATGGCCCATCCTGCCTAGAAGGACCCGAAGATCTAACATCTGCATTTAAAAGGACAAAATGAAAATAGAATAGACTATTCAATGTCACAGCAGGTAGCAGTCAGGATTCTGTTTTGCACACCGTTACTACTGCATTTTG
Organism: Aptenodytes forsteri; assembly: GCF_000699145.1. Classification (NCBI taxonomy): domain Eukaryota; kingdom Metazoa; phylum Chordata; class Aves; order Sphenisciformes; family Spheniscidae; genus Aptenodytes; species Aptenodytes forsteri. The sequence continues at coordinate 762,377 of NW_008794493.1, forward strand.
CCTTTGTCCAAGATTGCCCCCATTAAAACTAGGGGGATGGAGAGAGCAGAGAAAGAATGAAGAAAATCACATTACAGATGTGGAATAGTTTCAGAGAATCCAGCAGTCCTCAAAAACCGATTTCATTTTATCTAAAAATAATAAGCAGGAATTTGAATGCATTTTTAAAGTTTTCGTGTTATTTTAGGGATTATGAGAAGATCAAAGCACCTTGGAGATTAAGCTCCTCTAACCATATCTATTCCCAAGTACTGGAATACCCACATACCCTGCTCCACTAAAGCAATACAGCACACTAGAAACAGCCATCACTTTTGAATGCCAAAGATTTGCCTTAAACGTCACATATTTTTCAAAATAAAAGTATCATTTACTTGCACTGGTCAGGATCTCTCTACAGCACAGGAATAACCAGAACATCTGAAGAATTTCCACAGATTACGGTTCTACTTTCTGGTGACAAAAAACCCAAATGTTAGCAACTTCTTAGTTCCACAGAGCTAAAATAGTAAGATTGAGCCAGTTGCAGTCTCTGCTCCAACCAGTGCATTATTAAGAGAACTGTTTACCAAGTTACACTTGTGCAAACTCAGGCAAGGCAATGGTGTTGATCAGGTATCACCGACAATAAACTGAAAACCATTTGGCTGCACAGACGTTTCTGAATCTTTATAACTACAAGTGAGATAGAAAATGGAGAAAACCCAGCTCAATTCTCAGAATAAAACCTGAATATGCAAGCTCAGAGTTAGACATAAAATATATGCAGTACTAACAAAGTGAGTAGAATATACAGTATATACTAATAAGCTGAGTAGGTTAGACTCCGGAATTAAAATAATAAACAGAATTTCTCAATGCCTGCCCTTCAAAATAGAAAAGAATTTTGCAGAAGTTAAAGAAATTCAGTATTTTACTACTCTAAGGACCCTTCCGATACTTCTTTGCCACATTATCAAGTTGCCTGTGTGAAACCACAGGCGTTACGAAGTCCAAGTTCTGCTTCTTGCTCCAGTGAAAGCTTACTACTTATATGGCTGTTGGAAACTCAGGTCTTGTCTCTTCTACAGAAATGTTTGTTTCATTAAGCTACAAAATTCTACATTCTGTCTTTGCATAATATGTAATTACACCCCAAAAAAGTAAGTAATTTCAACTTGAGGAAATGATAATATTTTAATCCAGAGCACCCTCTTAGCTTGGTGATTAGAACATCTGCTTAAACTGGCAGAGGGGAGGAGGAATGAAAGTGTAAATTCTTTCCTGGGAATTCATTGAGTTTCCAGCTGGATAAATTCTCTATTGAAATCCTGGATAAAATCTATGTGGTAACATCACTTCCTTCTCTCAATGTTGAGTTTAGTGTAACAAACATGTTTTGAAACCATACAGTACGAGGAGGCATTTCAGATGACCCTTCTGCTTATTACATGGGGTGGAGCTGCAGCCTAGGTAGAAAGCATTTTTAAGACTTAAGAGCTACTCCTGACCATTCCCAGAGTTCTTTTAGTGCCCCTGGGCAAATGAAATGGCACAGACAAGGTCTACACTTCCATATCTAAGACTAAAAGGGTGGGCAATAACTCACTGTAATGCTACTACTGCATTCTGCCATTCCTGCTAGGTCACAGGTACATGCCTTGATAGACAGACCACAAAATGACAAGTAATTGAGTAAATTTAATATCTCCTTCCTCCTGCCCCTAACTACCACAGGCCATGAGTGTAAACCCAGATTAAGGCTACATATTAAATGGTAATAGTTGGCTATTCACAACAGCAAGTCCACAAAACAGTCTGACGTAGCATTTAAGTCATGGGGCATCTTCAGCCAAGCACTAACAGTGGGGTAGTGTGACTAACTGCATGAAAAAAGCCAGGGGCCAGCATTCTGATCTCAGGGATTTAGGAGATACTAGGAATGAACTGACTTCCACTGGGAACAAGGATATTAACAAATATATCTATATGAAAAGTTACATACTGAAGGTAAGAGAACCAAAGAGAATGTTGTTAGGTAGCTATGCAGAGGCACTATGTGTTCTAACAGGGACAGTATTGTTTGTTCTTTTCTGGGATGCAACCTGATTCTCTAAAGGCGCTTATCCCTTCAAAAATCAGATTACAGTAAGGCAAAAAAGGGGATGGGGAAAATGTTTATTTGTGTCCAATTAGCATATTCTTATGTAACAACTCTATTAAGTCATTAATTCAGGATTTTTTGTCTCGAGAGACAATTTACTTGAAACACAGCCTCAACCTCTGACACACATTTCACCATTGACAATAACTGAAAATTCTGATGGAGCAGCGATTTTTGTGAAGTGAACCTGGTGGACTTTAGCTCTCAGTGCTCTACTCCCTCTCTTGAAAAAACTGACAGAATCCTGTCGCAAGTCATATTAGATACGTCAACAATTCAAGGATAAGGTAGTTCATTTTTTTGTTCTCTTTCAAGTTACATTAGTCCCCCAGTTCAAGCTGAAGTTGGCCTTTAATTATTTCATGTAGTAGTTCTGATTATTTTCTTATGACACGCTCTTGAGGGATTATCTCAAGAAAAAACCCTAATTCTATAATCATAATACAAATGCCAGTTTATTGTATGTGACCTCTCAAGTTCTTCATATAAGTCTTTTGATTATGATTTTTACAGCATCCAGTAATATTTACAGATGTTGTATGAACACACTCATGCAGACACACTGTTATTGAACCATGAGATGTAACCTTGTCTACAGGCAAGAGACTAACAAATTTTAATGAGCTTGTAAAGGAAATTCGGAAACATCACATCAGGTGAATATTTTGCAGAGCAGTAGATGCACAATCTTTGAACTCTAAAAAGACTTCGAAAAATTACAAAGTTGTCACCAAAGACTAAGGAGGCAGTACCAACTGTTAGTTTGTGTAGTAACTACTCTCATTGTCCACTCTTGTTAACTAAATCTTCCTCCTCTCCAGTATCAGTTTAAAATGCTTTACACAGAATATCTTAGTTCACTGTTGCAATCTAGCATTTTCTCCTTTTTTTTCTGGCATCAAAATCATTTTAATTTCTGTACTCACCACTCGCAAGACATGCCCAATGCTAGCTGGATCACGTTTAAGACTGTCATCCTTACTTCTAAGGCAACCTGATTTGTACTTGCTTCTGCTTATTTCCAGGCTCTTTTCACTGATATCCCTGCCACTGTAGCTCTGTTCAAAGCACAAACCAAACTGCTCCCTTGCATCCTTCAACACTGTGCCATAATTCCTAGGCTTTTAATCCATAAATCACTCACTCTATTCAACCTCTTCATGTAAATATATGCCTTTAAGGAGGCCTATAATCACTAACAGAACCATACACTTAAAAATAAAATGCGTACCAAAAAGTGTAAGGCTAATAATCATGAAATTATTGCCCTTTTTTCCCCACTATTTTGTTGTTTGTTTCCCTGAGTGCACGTGGATAATCTCCAAATATCAGAGGTTGTTCCTGAAATACTACTACACAACAAATCGATCAAGCAAATCTATAACAATGAGGCAAACTTCTCTGTTCATTTTGAAATTGCCATAAAAATAGAAGCTTGACCTTCAAAGAGAGATTTTTTTTCCCTCTCGGTTGAATTATTTTGTCTTATTTTGATTATCGTCATAAGTGGCAGAGGTTTGAAGCTCTGAAGTATTGCTTATCATTACAACAATTGACAGGTATGTCTAAAGTTATGTTAGTCTAACATGCAGGGGAAGAAAATCACAGAAGAGATAAAAGTATTTCTAAAAGGACAGTTTCATAGTTATTCACATAAAATGTAAAAATGGATGCTTATTTATATTTATACTGAGTAAGCCAAATATATTGCTAAAACATTTTATATGTATCTAAACATATTCAAAGCACCTTCATAATAACCTTCATGTATGGCTGGCTTTCCAATTTATTAGGTTTTTTAACATCTTTTAGTTAAGTCTACATAAAGATGACTTTTTAAAAACTTGCAACTGCAAGGCAACAGTAGGAACTGAAAATTTAAAAATGTGGGAGTTGCATGGTATTTAAATTAGAAATGTAATGACTGTCTCAAGTTCCAAAAAGACCCCAGAAATCTAGTTCTTTGGAAGGGGGCAAATTCCTTTGTATGAAGAATACAATTAACCTTTACAGGCCTTTGACTGACTCTCGGTGCCTTTCAATAGATGACAAGGATGGTGACATTAAATGAGCAACATACTTTTCCATATTCCTCCAGAGAACTAGCATACAACTTTCAGACCCCCTTAAACTGAGAATTTCTCCCTGAATCTCCCTCGCCCGACTTCAAGCCCGCGGCTGCAGTCCTTGCTCAGATTTCAGTTTTCTATTCACATGATGATCCGACAACCTACTCCAGCAATCCACCCTCCCAACACCCCGGTGCTCCACGGAGTTAAAATTAACTTGGTGGTTTGGGTTCGTCTACGAATAGAAGATCCTCCCTTGTAAAATAATTGTGCGTTCATCAGCCTCAGCGGCGAGCTCAGCTCGGCTCCCCTCCCCACAACCCCCCCCGGGGGGGGCCCCGGCCCGGCCCCCCCCCCACCCCCGCCGAGCAGCCACGGCTAAGCCCTCAGAAGAAAAACAAAACCTTGTCTCAGATAATGGCTTTACTGTACTTGCTAAGAAAAAAACAGAATGAAAGGCATTTGATTATTTTCAGCTACTTGAAATTCAAAAAACCCTAAACCATGGCATATCGCATGTCTACAATCCCCAAGTCCTTGCGGTTTTGAAGTTAGAGCAGAAAACCGCTGCAAGCTGCGCCCATCGCCAAGTTCCGCACCGCGCCGTTAGTCCAATGAGCACCGACACTGAGGCGACGGACAGGTACGCCCCACC
>NW_008794493.1:768252-792178 GCF_000699145.1 Aptenodytes forsteri
CCGCGACCCCCAGCGCGGGGTCCAGGATGTGCCGCTGTTCCGGGGCCAGTCGAGGGAGGGCGAACACCGGTTCGTTCAACCTCCGTTCCCCTCGACGGTGGGGGATAAGGAGTAAGGGGGCGACTGAGGGCGTAGGTGCCCTTCGGCTAAAGGCCCACAGCAGCTGAGAGCCCAGAGGCGGGCTCAAGTTCGGTAAGAGCCGTCTCCGACCAGAGGGAAACAGGCCCCTCAGGGCAGCACTAAACTCAAGGATGTGCACACCTCACCTGGCATCATAGCTTATTTTAATTAAGGTCTGCCTTCAGGAAAGTCTGATGAAGTGAAGAAATGGGGGGGGGGGGAAATCGTGAAGAGTAGGCAGTAGTTGAGAAAGTGGGGAATGCAAGTTAGTAGCTCAGCATTCCTCAAGGTAATACTGAGGGGAAAAAAAAAAATCAATGGAGACACTTCCACGGGTCTTGGGTAAATCTACAATGAAGAATAGAAGTATTTTGGTACCGTACAGATACGTAACATCATTCTGACTTTGAAGATACTGGCTGTGGCATACAATCCCAATTAAAATGTGTTTTAGAAACACCAGAACTGTAGATCGATACATTTGATCTACAAATATATATCTCTATCTAGTTAGAAACAATGTATTTCCTGTAGAAAGGCAAGGAATTAATGCCTGCCATATTTCTTTTATTCCTGGTGGCCTTCTGTCATGATACTGCCAGTAAGGGGGCATGTAGAGTCTTTGGAAAGGCAGGAAACTCATCCGTCATTACTCTGCCTGATTTTTTTCACAACACAGTGAAAGATGCCTTTCATTTTTCATTAATCAATAGACAAACCTCAAGAATGGCCATTTAGAGAGCAGAACAAAACAGGTCACTGAAATCAAAGCAAAAGGTGTTTCATCTGCAGTGGGCATTTTCTTCTTTTTTAAAGGCAAGATGGAAAACAGTGGCAATTTACAGTTAGGAGTGGAAAGATCATGATGGAAAGAAACATGAAGGGTAGAAGTCAAGAGCAGGCAGCTTTTTAAATCAGTAAGCCCTAGATAACTACATGCATAGATGTGAATTATGTAAAAAGTTAATTAGTGTGGCTGCCTTTTCCATTCACTACTAAACTAAAAAACCTCTCCAAAATGCGTACACGAAAACAAAGCAAATTAGTAGTAAATTTGTCTGCTCTAGATATTATTATAAGGCTTCTGAAATTTTCCATCAGTTCATTCTCTCCCGCAAAGGAAGCAAATGCTAACTTCTTACACGGTTTCAGAGTTATTTGTAAACTTTACTAGCAAACTAACAGGCTATGAAGCAGTTGCAAAGGATCATTGTATGGGAAGTTGTGACTGTGGTAGAATCATACCAGCTAAATTCCAAAAGATAAATAGACAGAAGTGAAATTCTGAGAAGGAAGAAAATTAAAAACACTTTGGCGGAAGTTGTATGTGAATTATATTCTAAATAACAACACAGCCAGGAATTGTTTTCAGCATCCAGAAAATAAATCTGAAACATTTTTCTGAAAAAAAAAAAACAAACCACCCACCCCAAAACCCACCCCAAAAAACCAAAACCAAAAACCTCACCCTAATAAACCTGTCTTTACTGCAATATTAAGACAGTTGAAGGAATATCTAATGAATTTGAGCAAAAGACTCTTTCATTCACAGCTGATCCATGACTGGTCAACACACAAATGAACTTTTTTTTTTGCTGCTGTTGTTACTGACAGCTATTCCCGTACAGACTTCCGCAGCATCTTGTTGGAGCTGACAACTGCATTGCATGCATCTCCTTAGCCATTTCTGCCTGTCAAAAACTGTGACAGGAAGGATGGGAAGAGAGATAATGTATGAATACTATGCGATCATGGAAGAAAAATAAAAGTAAATTGCTACCAAGCACCTCATTTTTTAGTAGTTTCTCAGAAATAAAAACACAGATTAATATAGTCTATCACAAATTTGAATTGTTAATTGTGTTAAATGTTTAGACTTTGATTGCCTGTTTTTCATGTTTGTGTGATTGGTTTGTCAAGCAACAAGGCAGTTCGTGCACTGCTTGCTTAGGCAAAACTACAGTTCATCTCAGTGTCAGGAAGCATCTTTATGTATTTGACATTTCATAACATACATCCGAAGTTGGCCTTTGTTGTATGTCGTAAGCAAGTACTCAAACTTGTTCAGTAAGTGTACCCGTTTTATTTTGATTAGACAAGCTCAGCTGCAGTCTGGTTACTAGATGGAGTCTCAAAGTTTTGATCTACCTATTAAAAATACATTTATGTATTTGTAAAGTTATGGACTCCCCTGCATATTTTATGTTTCCCAAAACTTAGCCTCAGTAGAATTTTACTAAAACTCTAATAAAGGTCGGTAGGTCGGTCACAGCAGCAAAGCGGAGCACACGCTAGACAAACAGAAAACGTGTTGGCTATCGAAATACATGTTATCTTTAGTTTTTCAAAGGTGATTCAGAAAGCAAGTAAAATTAAGGACACTTCAAAATACTTTTACAGTACCATAGCAGATTCTTCATCAGAGAAATGAAAAATAAAATATGGTACAGGGGTGTTTTTTTAGTTACCCGTTTTTTCTGAAGTCAAGTATGTTTGATGAAGTCAGGGTAGATTTTGTCCAAAATCAAGTTATACCATTTTAAATGCAATAAAAATATAAGTATAGCATATATTACCTCAGGAAAGGACATTTTTCAAAATCCCTTCTGCATGCAAATTTTTTTCTTAAAGTGAGACATTCTGTAATACAAGAAAAAATACTCAGTACATAGGAAGCTTCATATTTCCTCTGAGATACATTTTTGACATAATCTGTATTGTGATGCTTAAATAAAAGGAATGTAGAGCAAACCTATTTCTGACAAATTTGATGCATATTATTTGAAGGGAATAAAAGAAAATGTGATTTATTTCTTCCGTCATTTTTTTCCATCAACAGTGGCAACCTAGGGATGGAATGAGAACAGTATTTGAGAGGAAAAGTAGAGCAAAAATATATGAACTCTAGCATTAGTACCTCTTCATCTTAATTGTTAATTGGTGTGATCCAGGAGCAAAAGGCTAGGAGCAAAATGAATAAAACAGTGACTTCCTCTGTAGTCTAGACCCCCCAAAACCTGAAGTGGACAAAGTCAGATCGTTACTGGAGCTATCGTTCTTGAGTGTTGCAGAAAAGTCGAGCAAAGAACCAGGCACACAAGAAATTAAGAGAGTATACTCAAGAGAGAACGAAATGGCATTCATAAACACATGCTTGCACCTTGGCTCCTTACATGAATGGATTGGTTTGAGGTTGTAAATGTCAGTCATGTAAACAGATGTTGAAGCCCGAGTGGACATAATAGAGGATGAGCAAAAGCAATGGAATCAGCATTCATTTCAATCTGGAGCTATGCCAAGATCAAAGAGTAAATGTTAGTCACTTAGACTGATTTACCAGAAAAAAGTTACTAGAAGGAACAAAGATTGAAGGATTGCACCAACTATAAAACCTGAGAAGTTTCAACTCCCTGCTGAGCACTCAAAGATTAAAGGATTGCACCAACTGTATGAGAAGTTTCAACTCCCTGCTGAGCACTGTCTCACCTGTCACATAGACCAAAAGCTACCTAGCATTACTCTGCAAGGATGTTAAATAAATGAGAAACCAAAGCAACCCCTGTTCAGTCTTTCTTACGAAGAAACGCTGCCAGGGACAATTCCGCTCCCAATTTCATATTTAACTTCTAGGCCTTTTAATATTGTCATGGTGGTATAGTGTATGTCCCCATTTTAAGTTTTCCTTTGCTGGAGAACTGTAAATTGCCACATTGAAAACAAAAATCACATCCCCACGTTGATCTTAATGATCCTGGGAGGACGTAAAAAAAGCTCTGTATTTCAATCAAGGGAAGGACATCATTAGCAGTGTGATCAGTTTCCATATCAAAGATGGCAAAGGCCAAGAGGGCCTGGGTACCCAGACAGCTAGATGCCTTGTCTTCTATAAACTTAACCAACCAGGTAACAGGGTAACTGTTGGTCAGATCATCAGAGCAGATGTTGGTCTCTTGAAGGCAACTATATAACATCATGTTACCTGAATTTTCACTTTTGTTTGACGGTTGACCAAAAACTCTTTTGAGACAGCATTTACTGAGAACGTATAACAGAGGCTTATATACATTAGAAGATCTGATACGGAGTGGGTTGGGAGAGAGGGAAGAACATGAGAAAAAGGTATCTTTTCTAGTTTGATTAACTGGGAATGCAGTCGTGTTTCAAAGATGTAAAGGGTTATTGACTCAAAATCACAATATTTCTTGTGTTCCTCTTATGTTCCCATTTATGAAAGGAATCTTGCTGGATGCTTGGTACTATTTTTCCTCATTATTATGTTGTTACTGAGTTTTTTTCATCATTGTAGAAATTTAAGTGCAGAAAGAACTATTACATTACTTTGATTCGGTAGGTGTCATAGGATACGCAATTTTATTCAGGTGTCTTAATTACCGAGTTGTTAAGCTCCATTCAGGGCCTGAGGAAAATAGCGTCAGACAGATGAGAAAAACAGGGTGTCGACAATGCTCAAGTGTGGGTGGTGATGGAGGTGAGTGATTTACTGTTGATCATTGTAAACCTGAGCATGAGATCGGTATCAACTAGCAATATATCTTAAGAGGAAGGTCTTCTATGCCACACCTCATAGAATTTCCATCCCAAAGGGGGTCAGTCTCTGTATCCCTGAAGTTTTTTTGTGGAAGTATGTAACGTTAAAAGTACTGTAGCCACCATTACAAGATAATTCCAAAATAGAAAAGCAATTTTTCATGCAGAACTTCTCACAGACTAATGCTGATTATATACCCCGCATCTACAAAGCCAAGAGAAAGAAACAGACTTCGGGCATTTCATTCTAAAGTTTTGAGAAAAGCAAGAAGCAATAGAGAATTTTCATTAAAAACAAAAGGCTAATATGTAGTATTCTTTGCAGAGAACAAGAGTGCAAAATGCTTAATATCATTGCTTTTTTTCTGAGCCAGTTATCCTTTGAAGTGTGGCAGAAAGTCTACTTACGAAATTATTTGAAATGGTCTAAGTTGCTTACTCCATGACAAAAACCTAGAACAATAACACAGCCTAAAAACTAACCATGCTGTTAGCTTAAGACAGAAGGAATAAAAGAAATCATTACGCTACCGTCTACACTACACGTGGACATCAGTTTTTAAAACTGTCTAGTATTTGAAAACGATGCAACAAAAAAGGTACTCAAGGGTGCCTAAACCAAAGTAAAATTTCAAGTCAGCTCTCATTGAACTCGCAAGGATTTTTCCTGTGGATTTCAGAGAGTAATATTATAATATATTAAAACATTTATACAAGAATAAAATCTCTCAATAGGAAAAAAAATCCACTTAAAGCCTTTGCTTTTAGGGCTTCTCTTAGATGAAATGTTAGGAAGAAGATTGAAATCTGGAAGAATCTCTAGTCCCTTGACATAAACACTACAGCATCTATCACCAGGTAAATTGGAAACTAAAATCTTCAAAGCTATTTAGTAAAATAGCCTAGGCAAGGCCTCACAAAAGCCAAGAATTATTTGAGGCCTTTAGTCAAGGCCAAATCAATATTTTATATGCATGTGTCATAACCCAGACTTTCCTCTGTTTTCCTTTGCTTCTTTTCCATATGTAATACTTCATTCTACTTTATGCAAGATTGGATGTAGATGCATGTGCAGTTAAGGATGAGTTTTACTTACTCACATTAGATGCATTTCACCAAGACTGTGATTTATATCTCTAAGACAATATAAGTGATGCGTGCATTTAATATGCATGTTAAAAACCCTTGGATTATTTTCCACATATAACGTAAAACTGAAAAGTTACAAAGGAGAAGACATTTGGTAATACTGGTAGAAGGCTAGAGGAAGGATACGAAAGCTGAAGACAGCACAAGGTTAATATTGAAACAAAGAACCTAATACTGGAAAAGAAATAAAGCCATGTTTTACAATATGTATTTGTGATCTGTAGGAGAGGGAATAAACATCCAATTACAACTACACTGTAGTTGAAAGTCTGGAGTGTAATTAATTATCTACATTATTTGTGTTCTGTAGAAACGAACTCTCTTCTCTTGTAGTCAGCTGTACCATCATTTTTAAAACCACTTGTCTCCATCATGGGTCGTTAATACTACCAAAATCATGACACATTTCTTGCTTACTCATTTTTCATAGAAAAAATGTGGGTTTTACAGAAGTTCAACACTGTAAATATTTTTATATACGCCCTCTGTCCTAGAATATACAGGTCTGGAAGGCAGAAAGTGCCATTAATCTCTTCCAGTGGCTGGGCCACCTAAGGCTAAGAATCCTCAGTAAATTCCAGACAAAGAATTTATCTTTTTAGGTAAGACAATAAGAGAAAGCATCACTTTGGAGTTTGGGACTGATGGTTGCCAGATTCTGGTGCAGACTTCTTCAGAGCTGGCATAAACAGGTACTTTCAAGCAAGGAGAAGAGACCACCACCTTTTAATTGAAAACAAACCCCTGAGTTAGCGTCTGCAAATAGAGACTTTGAACAGACTTGTTCAGATATTTGAATTAACTTCCATGTTTTCCTCTAAGCTTCTTAGGTACTTTTCTTGAATTACAGGAGTGAGAAATGAACTATAGAATTATTTCATAGTTGACAATTGATATATGTGATTTAGGAACACATTCATAAGTCTTGAAGTGCTTTCACCAGACACAAGTTCACGCATTTCCATAGCTACCACACCATGAGGCTTGTCTGTTATTCTCTGCCAGACATTTCAAACTCAGACTTTTTTTCCATTTTCTTGGTAGATATCTCACATCATTATTACTGGGTTTGTCCTTTCATAGTAATCCTTCTTCTTTATGCTTTAGAATGAAAAACAGCTCGGTGTGTAGACAGCTTGTAAATGGACTTTGATGTTGCAGGTAAAATTCAACTCTTGTCTAAAAGGTAATAGTGCATTATATAAAATAAAGTAACAGGTGCAAGGAACTTGTACAATCTGGAGAACATTAAAACGTCTAAAAATCCACCTATGACTGATACAGTACTGAACTCTCTCAAGTAAATATATTGTCCGTCTTGGAATTGTAACTCTTACGAAACCAAACTGTGGTCTTTAATGCCCATGCCTTCAGCAGTCCCATAGATCTGCCTTTAGTTATGGACAAGGCAGTCTCTTGGTCAGTGCTGTCTATCTGCCACAGGTTGATGTTAAGAACTGGCTTCTCCTTACCGGGTGCAATTGGCATTGCTGTTAAAGTTCTGTTCGTGACAATGATCTTCAGATGCTTTTCGTGAAAACAAAGAACAGTAAGTTAAAGAAGTAAATATTTCCCAGAATTTGGACCATATGTGGGACTATCTCTGAAATAGCTATTGCTTAAAACTAATCTTAAACTGGTCAGGCAAAAAGCCCAGCTGAGCTTTTAAAAGAAATGCCACAGCATGCATTTTAAGTTTATACATAATTACATGGAGTACAATACTTTACTTGAAATTTCAAAAATTGCTATTGATGAAGCAGCATTTTAATAGTGTGATAAAAACTCGTTCAAGAGGAACCCTAACTCTATCCAGAACTCCTACATCCCCCTAGTGACTATTTAACCTTCAGCACATCTCAAAATGGAGCCTAAGCATCCCTTTGAAAGTAATAACTTCTAATCTGTGATGGTTGATGTTACTATTATATTACTCTCAAAAAAGTCATGGGTGCTTATCCATTGAATAAAGGGCAAACAATTCACAGAACTAGGCTAATGCGACACGTTGCTGGGCAAAACACAGCAGTATATTATAGCTGTACCAAAGACAACAGGTATTTGTTTTTCTGGGTGCTGGAACTTGCAGCCTCCCTTCATATAAGGACATGAAGGGAGGAAATTTGACTTTGTTAACTTTGATAATGGCATTAGTAATGACTAATCAGTGACTAGCCTTCTGTAATAAGGTATTTCTCCAACCACCTGTTTCTTGCTGGTTAATACCTAGCAAGTAAATTTATTTTTGCATGCTAATACTCCTTATATCAGCTCACAAATTGATCCTTATAGCTGAGTAACAAATACATACTTTCACACTCCCACATATGTGGGTGGAGTGAATTTCTGGTATTCATTGGTTATTTGGATACCTACTTCTGGGTAGCCCATCCTATCCATGTCAATAAACAAGAGAGAAAACATCATTTTTGTTCTACCAAACGAAAGATTGTCTCAATTACAAAACTGGCAATAAAGTTACTAAAGCAAACATCAAAACAATAAAATGCCCATCTGCTATCAATCTCCTTTCCTGCCTGTCACTTGAAATTTCTAAGGCACGTCTTGGCTGTGGAAACAAAATGAACAATTCAGCACTATGTTTCCCTTCCTTTATTCCCCACCTAATAATCAGGATCACCTCTAAAACTAGTGTGAGACAAAGGGCAACTACAACTAATGCTGAGTTAAGATGGTGACAATACTCTCTAAATACAAAAATTTTTGTAAGAATTGTGCATACTCTTTGTCAATTGTGCATACTTCTTAGCAATCTCAAAGTCAGTGTGAAGTTTTCATAAAGACCATACATGAAATACACAAAGATGACTGAAATTTGGCATTTAAAATGTTGTTTCTAAATTGCTTTTTTTGTAGTTAATATTGTCTTCCCATTTCCCAAAAGAAATGCCAAATTGTTTTCCTTACTTAATATATTTGTCCTTTCCTTGGCCAGATTTTATTCTACTGACTTTTCATTCCCTTCTTCTGGAGTAGAGCTGTCCCACTTTCTACTTTGCAGTCACTGCTGTGTATTTTCTCCCCTAATTTTTTGATGGGATGTAGCAGTTGGGGTGGCTTCAGGTGAGTCTCTGCTTTTCTCCCCACTCGGATGGTTCAGGTTTTAGTAACAGAAGGGAACACCCCAGGGGTGGCCCCACCAATTGAGATGGATGCAACATGAGACCACAGTCCTAAAGACAAAATATTTTTCATTTACTGCTGAATCTTTCATAATTTTTATCTCTACCCTTTAAAAATGTCAGCTCTGAAGCTAGTCTTACTACTAAATAAGGGAAGTGTGAACAAATATTTTCTCACATTTCCAACAGTCTACAAATAAATTTATATGGCGCTGTTGCCGCATCTTGCATGAACCAGCAACTCCTTATGTCATGATAACCCAGCCGTGCTTTATTCATAACGATCCTCTTGAAGCCAAACATGTTCTACATGAGCTTTTTGTTTTAATTGCCCATTTTACCATACAATTTCTTACATACTCCCTACAGGTGAAGAACTCTCTGCTCTTCTTCCCATCTTCTTACTCCTTCCATGAATCATCTAGAACTTCCTACTCTGTTTACCATAAGCTCTCTAGTCCCAGTAAACCTTTCCACTTCCTAGTAAGTGGAAAGACTCATCTTGCTCTACTTAAAAAATACTTTTCCAAGAGTCATTTTTCATGTTGTGCCTAAGAGAACATGAAGAACCTTAGCTAATCTTCCTAAACTTACAATTTTTGTTCCTATTACATTGTAAGATCCTTAGTTCACCCTGAAGGAAGACATCCTTTCAGAGCCTTTCAGCTTTTGACATTTAGAATGACAGAGCTTTTGATATTGAGGAAAAACTAATGTATCGATATGGCAAGTCATTTTACAGTAGTATATGGCCGATATTAACAATACAAAGCAATAATGCCCCTGGAAAAACCTCCTACCATCCCACTGCAATCTCTCTTCTCTAGCTTAATGAAGCTAAAGGATGTCTGCTAGGGCAATACAATCATATTCACCAATGTCAGCAGATAAAATTAACTTCCCTAAAAGTCTGTTTCCTTAATATTTGCTCCTAGAGTATTTTTCTCTAATCATTTCTCTCACTGCTTCTGTCTCTAACTTAAAATAATTCTGAATCATTCTTTTTGGGTCAATGACTTCTCTATAGAAGTTGTTTTTCTTTTGTTCATTTAATATCTTAGTTTTGCTAATTGTTTATCTGAGAACAGTTCTGTACCTTTTCCCTTTAGTTTGTTGCTGCTCACTTATTTAAATGATCACAAACTGTTTTATTCTTATTTATTTTACTCTCTATTCTTCTGTTAGATATCATTAAATATTAACCCTTCTTTTGTTAGTCCTTTCTGATATCTTGTTTGTTTGGGGTTCCCACCCACCCCCATCTTGTGCTTGCACAACACAACAGAGTCCAACTTCTAAGCATCCAACATTGCATAGAGCTGATCTCTGGGTGCAGATCATAACACCAAACCATCTCATGCATGGTCAGATGACAAGAACTAGTAGAGACAAAAAGATAACTGTCACTCAGTACCTGTTTATTCCAAGTAGACGTGGATATACCCACTTCTCAATTTGCTGTAGAAGACTAGCACAGTCAACATCACACCTGAGTTAAAACAGCAGAGAGATGGGTTGGAACTTTTGCTCTGCAAGTGTTGCAATGGAAGAGCTCAACAGGTTCTGAAGTTAAACTTGTCAGCTCACTTCCCCAGTTTTACAAGTATCGTGGTTTTGTCCAAAATCAAATTCCTGTTGATTTGCAGCCTCAAGTAGCTTCTGGACAATCGGACCTCCTTGTGTTCTCTGCTCATGCGTGAAACTGATGAACACTACCAGGTTCCATTTTCTGTATGTCTGAAGGGCACAAGATGGAGGCCTCTTTTTTTATTTTAACTACAGCAGAAGAGAACTACAACTACTTGACAACTAACATACCAACAAGTAAACATACAGCACAGATTAAACATGTTGCTATGAGATGAATGCCAACTTCATGGTTATGGCAAACATCTGCCTTTAATCTATAGTGCTCATTAGCTGGAAGTATTGCACACTTGGGATTAGTTATAGTAAATAATGCTGAAATGGATACCACATGGATACATTTTTCCTGTATTAATGTGAGAACTGAAAGGAAACAAAACAAAGTGAAACTCCCCCAATAAAGGCTGCTTGCCTGTAATTTACGTTATGCACAAAGGGTCAAAGAAAATTATGTGATTCCTATGATAATTTCTGATTGCAAAAACATTTTAAAGGATTACTGCCCTTCACCCTTAAACACTTGCTCCCTCACATTTAATTATGCTGAGGTGTTTGTGTGGCCTCTTTACAAGTTTATATACAGATTTTCTGTGTTGAAGAGAAAAACCTAGAAATACAGGGTTCATTTTTGCTTTTTCACTTACGTATTTGAGAGCAGGGTCTTAAAAATGACTGATTAGGACAACTAAAGAGAACAAACTGCAACTGGAAGAGACGGAGGGAGAGGCAAGAAACAGACTTAAGATTGCAGGAGCTGCTTAAATCAGCTGTAGGTTGACAGAAATCATAGGGTGGAATCACATTGTACAGTGGGATTTTATTTACCTCTTTCACAAGAAGGAAATTACTCCAGTTTTGGCATTATCCTTGGTCTAACTGATACCACCCTTTGGTCAACAGATGCCTAAGGAATGCAGGATTGGCTTCTCTACATGAAATGCAAATGAACAATTTTCTTAGTATTAGCTTCAATGTCAATGATGTAAGTTGTTCTATTCAAACAAGTGGGACTTAGAAGATTATTTTTAGGTTTAGAACCATAAATTAAGGTAAGAAGAAAGGAATTCTTATGAAAGTATGTATATTAAAAAAACCCAGAGAGTAGACAGGACTCTGAAAAAAGGAAACTGGTAGGAAAAGGAAGAGAAAATGAGACAATAAAACCAACTGGATTTACAAGCTGTGGGTCATACTTTACTTATGGTTTATGCATTGACTGTTTACTGTCAGAGTTTACTAGAGGAAAGATCTCAACGTCAGCAGCAAAATTAATTTATTTTTCCCTCCCTGACAATCATTAATCCATCTCATTAAAAAAAAATGTATTTGAGATGGAAACATTAACCTACCACAGTTAAGTGACATACCTGTTCTTGATAGTTTTCCTTGTACTAATCTTGCTTTTTATGCTGTACCCAAACATAGTTGTTTAGCATTATTATTGTGAACTAGGTTCTGGAATCGGATACTGAAAAGGCACAAAAGATCACTTAGCATGTACCCTGCTATTTCATTATTATTCCCCACAGTTGTTTCTCATACTTCATCTAGTCTGAGTTTTTGAAATTGTGACCTTACAAAATAATAAAAAAAAGGAGAGCAAAAGAGAAGAAACATTAGAGGTTAGTATGATTTTCACAAGAAAAAAATTATACTAGTATATGTGAAGCTAAATCTTCTATGTACTTTTATATGAGAGCTTTTTATCAGCATGCATCACATATCACTGCATCTGTCTCTTCTTTGTGAATCTTGCTATGCTACACAATGCCAAAGAACATTCAACTGTTAAAAGTTTATGCATTTAAAAAATGCATTCATAAAGGCACAGCTATTTTTGCTATCTTATTACAGTTTCATTGTTTTGGAGACATCTTCATTGTCAATACAATTGGGAGCATTCTTTTGCAATTTTATTAAAGAGGAAGGATGGTTGATTAATGTCTCCTTATTGAAATCAACACCAGCTGGATTTTATGTCCCAGTCGTAATGCATAAAGACTGTATGTGTTCAGCATATGAGCAGCAGAACAGAAAGGTTCTGTTGCCTGTTTATTTTTCTTACATGGCAAAGAGGAAAAAGCATTATAGAAATAATTAATAATAGGGAAAAAGGGAACATGAGAAACAGAGTGGCTTTAAAGATTCAAGTTTGAATAAAATTAACATCAATAGCAGTCAAAAATACTGCTTAAGTCTGTGTATTCGTTTCCAAAAGAAACTTTTAACATTTAACCAAAGTATAGCAAAACAGACACAAAGTGCACAGAAGCACAAGTTTAAACACCTGTTTTCAGAAAGAGATTTACTTTGCTGCAAAAATATTTGTCAGAAAAAAAGTAAAAATTCCAGAATAAAGATGACCATAGTTGCAAGTCAGCAGTTTAAGTTAGAGGTACTTTGATGACCTCATTAGGAAACATTAATTAAAACATCTAGAATATAGCAAAACAGACACAAAGTGCACAGAAGCACAAGTTTAAACACCTGTTTTCAGAAAGAGATTTACTTTGCTGCAAAAATATTTGTCAGAAAAAAAGTAAAAATTCCAGAATAAAGATGACCATAGTTGCAAGTCAGCAGTTTAAGTTAGAGGTACTTTGATGACCTCATTAGGAAACATTAATTAAAACATCTAGAAAGAAATAAGTAACCTGTATTGATCCCCATGGGTGGATAAGACCTTTTCACACTAGCTTGTTGTGTCAAACATAGTCTTCCAGCCAGCTCTGTTGAAGGAACATCTGATATGAACAGCAGTGGGAGAATTCTGCTAAAAAACCCACAAAAAACTCAGACTTCTGTTAGAAACATGAGTCTGAAAAACTATGTATTCCCTCCTTGAAGTGTTGAGTGTACATTTAGAAAAGAATTCTCTAAATTATTTTCTCAAAATACATTGTCATTGTTATTTTTCCCTATATAACTTGGCTTGCATTAAAACAACAGAAGTAGCAAGGTGTTTGATAATCTTCTGTGCAAGGATACTCCTGATCAGAAAAAAAATGGCAAGATGGCATCATTTTCCTCTTTTTTTTAATTCATAGAAAATAAAAATTTGTAGGAAAGGAAGAAGTGACAGCCATTTGATAGGAAAAAATCCAGCTTTCATAATTTAAAATGAAGTGTTTGAAAGTTCATATTCAGTTGCAGTGGGTTTTTGATTGAACTTGCTGTGTAATACTTCTAAGAGCTAGGAAAGTTAACTGCTACAGGAAGCTGACCTTAAGACAAATCTGATTTAAGACTACAGCTAACACAGGGAATTGACTAGTACTATTCTATCGCATTATCTTAGCATTTGTTACTAACTAGGACAAAATGTATTGCTCGGCATGTATTCCCATTATAACTCTGAGTTTGATTTTGTGTCCTGCAACAAACTTTAGATAATGAGGCTGTCATTCAGAACTGTGTTCAGTTGTGGGGTAACAGCAATCAAGAGAAGAATCCTTAGGACAATGAAGTGTGAGCAGTGAGGAGTAAAGGTCTTTGGGTCTTCAGTTGAATGTATTGAGAGCACTACAGATTAGATAAGGGTATGCTAGAAACATCTGGCAATTCTCTCTGAACATGTGTATGACTGCCCAAATGCAAGTTGCTCTGTACCTTTCGCATTTGATTTAGGATTAGAACTAAAAAGAGTCCAGTGAAATTCCTAATAATTTAAAAAACAGGGCATTGGTGGAATAAAATTATAAATTTTACCTTTTTATAAAACCTGGTGATCAATATATGCTAATAGAAAATTTTTTCTTGGCATTTAAAAAATAATCAACAGCAATCAGAAAATTGTGTGCATTATTCACAGTGCAAATACTGCAAGATTAGGTTAATGCAAAAGAACTTTGGCCCTTAATTTTGTTGGCAGCAGCACTGAATCCTAAAAGGAATATTTTTTAGAAGAACACTGATTGGACTTCATTCCTCATTCCAGATGTGTTAGCAGACTGAAAACAAAACAACCCTCCCCTTCCCAGTCCTATATGAGGTAAAGAATATAAACCACACTACTTAAAAAACCTTTAAGGGCTGATTAAAAATAAACTTGAATAAGCAAGAAAATGAGAAAGTTTTGTGTGTAGACCATTTGCATAGGGGTTCAACCATTTTCTGTTAAAGTGAATTCTTTGTGAAAAAGAAAATAATTATAAAGAAATATTAATACAGTATTTGTACAACTCAGCTGATCATTTGGTTATATTCTATAACTAAAGATCCTATAAATTTAAAATGCACCTTTCTTTTTACATGACTGTATTTGAATGTCCTGAATGTCAAAACATACAATAGGTTGTTTTTCCTATGTTACAAAATGGAAACCAGGTAAAAACTTGCCTTAAGGGAGGCCCTACGGAAAAAATGCCTGCAGAAAAAGGTCTCTCTCCTCTCCAACTTGGCAACAGGAGAAAGTCAGTGCATTTAATGGTATTAGAATCGACTACTTCACCTCAGAGTGCAAAACATCAGAAGGTCCAAAGCACGGATGAGGTTGTGGCCCTTTTCATCACACGACTGCAGAATAGACTGGATATTCCTTGAAAGCCAACTGTGCCATGTATAAACTCTAATTTGAATGATACTTCCAACACTGTGAAACTGATTAAAGCGACATTTAACTTCAACAGAGACGTGTGTTGTAAATTTGCATACAAAATGCATTCACTGTTATGCATTTCTTCAAGTACGTCTTCTTATTTTCCCTAAATTTTATGCAAATAGAAGGCTATGTGTTAACTTTGTTGTGTTAACATTGTTGCACGGTGTCCTGGTTTCGGCAGGGATAGAGTTAATTTCCTTTCTAGTAGCTGGTACAGTGTTTTGGATTTAGGATGAGAACAAAGTTGATAACGCACCGATGTTTTAGTTGTTGCTAGGTAATGCTTACACTAGCCAAGGACTTTTTAGTTTTCCATGCTCTACCAACTGAGAAGGCTGGAGGTGCACAAGAAGCTGGGAGGGGGCACAGCCAAACTGGCCAAAGGGACATTCCATACCATGTGACGTCATGCTCAGTACATAAACTGGGGAAAGCTGGCCGGGGGGGGCGCTGCTCGGGGACTGGCTGGGCATCGGTCGGCGGGTGGTGAGCAATTGCACTGTGCATCACTTGTTTTGTGTATAATTATTATTATCATATTATTATTATCATTTTATTTCAATTATTAAACTGTTTTTATCTCAACCCACGAGTTTTCTCACTTTTACCCTTCCGATTCTCTCCCCCATCCCACCGGGTGGGGGGGAGTGAGCGAGCGGCTGTGTGGTGCTCAGTTGCCGACTGAGATTAAACCATGACACACGGGCTGCAAAATATGTCTTAATATTTTATCATTGGAATGATTCACTTCCTAGTGTCCTAGTCTTAAAACAGATTTTTTTTTTCTACTGCTCAAATTATGTTCACCAGTTGCAGTATTAGCATAACTTCCAGAGATCAAGAAATAGGGAATGAGGGAGAAAGTTTACACATTCCAATATATGCTGTTAAAAGATTAAATATATTTCTGAAATGCAGAATTGCAGACTATTTTTACAATACAAAAATATATCCCACATTAATGTTACTGTGATGATGCCCAGCTAGTGTGATCATTTCTAATCATTTCTTAGACCAATAACTGTCTATCAAACAACTGAACTCCAAAAAGTCAAAGTCCTACTGCAAGTCACTTTGCATGTCACAAAATGCACACAGCAAATGTTATCGGGAGTTAAAATACTGACTCTTCTCTTACCTGAACTCCTTTTCAAGTCACTGGCAGTTGTTACAGCACTTCTGTTTCTTCTATAGGAAGTCCTCAGAGAAACTAAGTACAGTGAAGTACAGATGAATTCTCAAGCAGCAGTTCAGCAGGATGATGGGGTGGTACAAAGAGAGCAGAAGATAAGCAAACTGGATGATCTGCTCAGTGAACCTGCCTGCAGATATACTTCGTAGTCTTTTCTGACTTGTTTGATGAGCCTTTACCAGGAAAGGTTCATATTCCATATCATGTCAGTAATCTACTGAAAGCCTGAAGAATGACAGTTGCTCTGGATAATCGCTTGCTTGCTCTCTGTCTAGGCAAGAGAACTGCATCAAGCAGTCTACATGGTGTCAAAGAAGTCAAAATCCTGTATAAAAAATGGCTGTCATTAACTTAATTATACATGGAAACAAAACTCATTCATCTATTTATTCTAGGAGGTACCATCTCCCAGCTGCTAATCAATTTGTATACAAGTTGTTTACCTGTCTCTGGAAGTTGGCAGAATACTTTCATTACAAATTCACAGCAAAGAGGTAGCAAGCCTTTAAGATAATTACTAAGCTACTGTTGCACCTTGCTGTGAATTAACCTCATTAGGCTCTCAAGTGTAGTCTTAGTAGGCACATGACACCAAAACAAGAGTTCCCACGCCTCTCAAATTTATCTCACCTCATATCTAGTCTGATGATAGTAAAATAAAACCCATCAATCAGGCATGATACAACAATAAGTAACTGGTGTCTGGATAATGTGATTTTTCTACATCACTAAGTTCTTAATGGGAAAAAAAAAACCTTTACACACTGGAGAAAAGACTGGATATGGTAGTTCAACATGTGGACTGATTCTATTCATTTAGCAAATTGTTAAACAGACAATTATCTATTGATGCATATTGTGCTGTCATGCAGTAATCTAAATTATGTTTGTTATTCATGGTTGGAACTGTTGCTTGTAGTACCATGTCCTGTTGTTGCAAACAAGATTTGGAGGCAGCAAAATGCTTCTTTCCTCAGATATTATGGACCTGACCCTTTTGGACAAGCATTAGACTTGTTCAAATCTCTCCATCCCAGTAGAAAGAGAAAGCCTATGTCCAATAGCAGAGGAAAAGAAAGCAAACAAGAAACAACCTCCGCTTTGAAGGACACTGCTGGAAAAGACAACAAAACAATGTATTGACTTTCCTAAATTCCAAGGAAAATATTTGTGCCTCTGTACCTTATCTAATATTCCCTGATATATCAAGTTGTGGTTTGGATTTTTTTTTTTCCTTGTTGCTTGGCACATGTGATTATACTGGACTCTGAAAAGTAAAGGTTACTGTAGAGCAGAGATGGAATAGCTCTGCTTCAGTGCAAAACTGAACTAAATACAGGCAATTCTTTCTGGGTATGGGCATGATCCCTGCTCAGATTTCTGAAATTGCTTCTGTATAACTTGAAAGAAATAGAGATGGGATTAATTTTTTAGGTTTTTAAACGAGTGATGTGAACTAGCTGGGAGAGATGCCAAGATTTTTTCCTTTAAACCTGAAACAAACAAAACCCATACTCCTCCCTGCTCTCTAGGTTATTTTCTTGACAGCTACAATCCCAAGCAAGAGCCCGGGGAAAAATACTGGAGGAATTTGAGAAGATTGCTCAAACTGCTATTGTGTTGTAGTTCCAAAAGGAATCTTGAGATTTTTTTCAGAGTATCAGAGTACATCAAGATACCATTTAAACAGCACCCAGATCATGAGTATCTAATGGACTGGAGGGAAGGAAAAACAGTACAACTAACTATAGAGAGAAATAAGTATCTTTCCTAGGGCAGATTTTTCTTACAGAAATAGTCACTTTTCTTTTTGTCTCTTGAAAAAATTCATACGTATGATATGAAGAAATAAAGGGCAGCTGTCTTTGATAATTCTTCTGTAGAAGGAAATGAGAGAATTTCAATAAGAAAACAGATCTGCTAGCTACATCATAATGGATTCAGAAATGTCTAAATTCACTTTACTCAAAATTTTTCAGCCAGTGAAATAAGCTAGCTAATCCAGTCAAAATACGGATATTGTTTAGTTGCATGTGGTCCTCCCAAGGCACTTTATCGCATGTTTTTTTTTTTTAAGTAGAAGAGAAAGGGGGGGGGTTTTTTTTGTGGTTGGTATTGTCCTTCCTGAAGGAAAACTTCTCCTTGAAGAGCTTACAAAAACCACATGGTGAAGGAAGGTAGGTAGGGGGAATGTATTTCTCATTTGACATCTTTTGTGGACTCTTATCAAGGAGATGTTGATACCTACTGTAGTCAGTCTGGAAAAGAAGGAAGAAAATACAGACTGAAAAGCAAAGTTGCTTGCAGGAATGTGACTGGATGCTCATATTGGGACACAGTTATTGCGTCCTCTAAGCAAGGCAGCTCTTTTTCAAAATGTAATCTTTCGCTGAAAGAAAAGTATTCATCACTGCCCACATGCCTCATTTCGTGTTTATGCTAGAGGAGCCTAATCTATGCTCTTTCCTTTTGTACATTATCAGGCACTCATATTTCTGCTAAATTGCAAGTAGTTTAGATAAAATATTATGTGAACAGTGTAAGTCTTGAAACCTGATATACCATATGGATATCATTTGCCATCTCCTCAATGCATTTTCTTGCATTGTAGTTAAACTCACAGCTTTTCCTGTACTTGAGGTTTCTCCCGTCTGTCTCCTCAGACATTTGTTTTAGTGAAGCTTATAACAGCTAAAAAGTATTTTCAGTTCTTGTCAAATTTGATTAGAACTGGCCCAAGGTTCAAGTGAGAAGGTAGGAAAACTGGAAAAGGTCAAAAGATGAAGATTCCTTGGATAACTAACCTAAAATATTTAATCCAACTGAAACTAAACACATCTTAACTTGATGCAGATTGTAAACTACTTCACTTGCTTGTGAGAAATCATTCTTTTCAAAACAGTATGAAAAATAAGTTAGTAATGGTATACCTTTCTCCTGGAATGATTAAAACTTTCCTTGGGTCAAATCCTGACCCCAGCAGGATTAAGTGAACCAAGTCCTGAGAAGTTAGATAGGGAATAAGTATTGAAGACCCTCCTTTGCTCCGTAACAGCTGCCATTAATTGTACCAATTCGTACAAAGATAAATTGTGATTCAACCAACTCCTGTGACACTTCTGGGTTTGCCTTAAAATTATAACTGGCACAGACTCAACTGCTTAAGAACTCTTCCCCAAATCCTTCCTAACCCAATCAGCCTGCTCCAGCTATTATACCTTCCATCATGTGCTGGGTAGTAAACATTATTCATCCACTCTCCAGTATTCCTCTTCCTCCAGGAGGCTCTGAACTGTTCCCTCTATTTTATTTTTTCCTTTGTGATTGCTGGGAGGCAGGATTTTTCTCTCCCTAAGAGAAAATTCCCTGTTCATAAGAAGTGTGCTTATAGGGTATCGCGCACTCTGCTTAGTAACTTGGCTTTGTGGCTGGCTACCTGCTGTCATGTTGAAGAGAGCCTCTAGCTGCAGGTTATTCCTTTTCCTTTAAGAATCCAGGTGATAAACATCACTTACGTTTGCCATTCTGAACTATTCCCTATCATCGGCTCTTTGTTATCACTGGCAAACTTCCCAAACACTTTAACAAAGTTTTCATTAAGTCTGCACATACAGACACTTTAAAAAAAACCCTCTAGAAACGTGAAGAAATGCAGAATGTAGTTCTCTAGTAATTTATTTCTAGTCCAATCATTTAAACAGTGTACAATAGAGACCAGTGGTATTTTGCAGTGGTAAGTATCAATGCAAGATACAAGGTAAGGACTAATTGGGACTGACATTTTTATTTACATGAGGAGAAAAGTCATATCCATTCTTTCTTGCCAAATAAATACTTTCCAAATATTTTATATTAATTTGAGTATATTGGCCCCAGAATAAATTCTGGAAACCAAACTTTTTAGCTTCATTTGTCAAGCTGTGATTGCAATTTGTGACTATAGAAGTCAGTTTATTTCATGGGCCAGGGTTTTTATTGCTTTAGAAAATGGAAAAAATCTACAAAGTTTCATTTTGTTACATATAGTCTGTATTCAGAAAAAGAAAGAGTACTTGGAGTAACCAAATAATAGAAACGTGGAATCATTTTGGGGTTGTTTTGTGATAAGTAATGATACTCTTATTCTGAAAATGAAAATATTGCAGGAGTTTTAGTTTTATAATATTGTACCCTTCCAAAATGTTGCAGAGATTAAAAGAATCTGCTAGAGAAACCTAAAAGACAGATTAACAATAAGTACGTGCTCTCCTGGCCAGTGTGGATGGCAAGCCTTTGTCTTCATACACTGTCAAACTACAGAGATTCTGACTGATGCCAGAAGAAAGTGAACCATCTTTCTCCTTAACAATATAATCTTACTATAATGGGCAGTAGGTGTTACAGAAGATACTCACATTAAACTCACTTCTTGCTAGCTCAAAATACATTAAAAGAATTATTCATCAGTAACAATCAGAATGAGACAAATACTACAAAATCAAGGAAGTTGAAGTGGAAAGCTTCAGTCCTAAAGGTCCATAGACCTTGCGTTCAGACAGCAGGGTGATGTATGAAAACTCAGTATAAACATCTAGGGACTAGAACAACTTGTAAACTAGTTAAACTTTCTGGCTTTTCCACCTTTCTTTATAGAAATGTTGATCTTTAGACCTACAACAGAATCTGCAAAAAATGTTTTCCTCAACTGAAGTTCAACTAATGGTCATACTAGCTTGACTAGGAATTAGCATTGTTGGGAGGAAGACAACACATGAGAAATATAGAGCACAGTGTTTTCCACAATGTAATGCGAGATGAAATGTTTTTCACACACCAAAAGTACATCCAATTCACAAAGCACTAACTACTATGCCCTCTGCTTCATTATGTTTCACCTGTGTATACAGCTCTTACATGGAAGTGAAAATACAAAGCTCTTTCCTACATTTGTTTTGTTCCTATGAAAAATCCCTCTTTTTCCTGGCTAAAATGTTACCATATTGTGTTTCAGGGTAAAAGTACAGATTTTCAACATTATCTCATTAACAGACCATAGATTCTACCAAAACTGAGGAAAAGATTAAAACTTCATTTAATACTTTCATACAGTGTTTAAATCTATACAATTTTAAATGCAAAATATTAACTGCATAACAGCTTCTCTAGATTTGGGTTGTAAATTTTTTTTAATAGCTTACCGCAAGGTTGCATTACAAGTATATTTACAAAAGTACAATCCTCTTCCACTTTAACTTGCTTTGTTGACTGCTATGAGTCATTGCAAGGAAGCCAAGTAATGCAAAGGAGTTAAGCTGTTTAATTTTTCTGTTTATAATAGCATAAGAAAACAGTTTTGAATGTAATTACCTTGTTCTTTTGCCTTCATTTTGTAAGGCATGCAAAGGAACATACTCTAGTCTTTGAAAGAAGGAAAATACTGCAAACAAGTGTTTAAATAGCATTCAGAATGACATATATATCACAAAGTCAAGGAAATCCAAATGGAAAGCTTCAGATTCTTAAACCACGACCTGTGAACATACAATACAAATATTTCTGTAGGCTTTATACAAGGACAGTGATCATCTCCAGAGATTCCCAAACTACAAGTTAGCATTGCATGTAAAATGTTCCACTACAGAGATAATTAGGAAGACACATCTGTCCTGTGTAAATTATTTCTTGCTCTTCTGAGTTAAATGTAACATTCATGGCATTTTGTCTCATTACTTTTGTTCATGTCAGATGAAATGGCCATCAGAAAAATGAATATTCATAACATACAACTACAGTAGACTAACAGGTAACATTTCTTACACACCACAGCCTCACATTGGGAAGGCCAGGCTTCAGATACCTACTATCCTCTTCTACATTAAAGGCTTTATTGGTTTTAGAATATATGGAAAGTTACACATGCTTCTTTCTTAGTGAGAGTGTATTGCTTTGCTTTTATTCCTTGTATTTGGTCAATTTTACATAGCAGAGATAGTGAAGAATCAGCAAATAAATCTGATTAGCTCAGAAGAACAGACAGTTAAACAGGTAATTCAGTATTTAGAACCTCTGCTGACAGGGAATCAAAATGCAGACCTCTCATACATTTCATGCATTTCTTATACACAGTTGCTCCTCCTGTACCTGTCTTTATGGTTGCTAATATCTTATTGAGTGAGTTGACTTTACCTGATTTAAAGATATCAGGTTTTCATCAGTTTAGCTACACCTATTGTCAGTACATGGGCAACATGCTATGCTGGTCCAGACCGTACACTCCAGTGACCACCTGGCTGTAGGAAGGGTGTACTTAGCACTACACCTCACAGTCCAAGGCCTTGGATCATCCAGAGCAGGGGCCTTGCTAGCACAGGCCACGGTCCTCTCCCTGCCTGCACATGGGGCATCCATTGGAAGGAAGCCTGACTCTTGCATTGGAACACAGGTGGGTCAGGATTTAACCTTTGTGATAGCAGCAGCTATAATTGAACCCAATTTGGCCAACCCTTTGAAATGGATCTGCCAAGATGGTCTCCTATAACAGCCTAAGACCAAAATGCTTTGAATATCTAAAAGGCTGGACTATATTTCTCTGTAATCTAGGATAATTAACTTATAAAATAGAAAAACATTTAATGAACTATATAAGACAGCATAGAAATAAGAGTGTTAACAAGGAACTCTCTTCCAGCCATTGTCTTTACAGTGCAGCTCCTTGCTTCCAGCCTTTGTTTCAATTAACTGACTGAGCTGCAGCAAACTCCACCTAAGTGCCCTTGGGTCTCTACGTGGTTCCTTCTGTTCTTTACAGTCCTGCCCAGCTGCTTATCCTCTGCATGAGCTGCAGCTCCTAACCCAGAGCAGCAGCTCACCAGTCTAACCCCCCTTCCAGCCTCTGCACCCTTCTTCCTCAAACCTGCCCCAGGGCCTCTCCCATACCACACTTTACCCCTCCTGCCCCAGGATATAAACCTGGCAGATAGCTGAGGGCCCACAAAACTATTTCCTATCTACCACAACAGTGTAAAAATGACTGTTAGAGATGTCAAGTTTTTTGGGGGAGAGGGGTGCTGGGGGAAGCGTATTGTTGCTACTGTCAGCACTGCAGAAGTTACCAAGCATATTATAACAGCTTCTCGCTGATACAAGCTCTGAAAAGCAAATACGTGAGTGTCATTTGGCAAAGAATTAGCAATGAGATCTTAATCTACATTCATATTGTGATACCTGACTGAACTGAAAATGGCGTAGTAGAATCCAGACAGGGATATGCCTGATGGAGACTACGCAATTCCTGAACTCCCTGGTGCAGGCAATTTGCAGGGGAACCAGAGAGGTGCTGCAAGCTCAAGGTAGAAAGATACAGGGCTTTCAGAACGAATCACCCCGTCCTAGTTTCGGCAGGGATAGAGTTAATTTCCTTCCTAGTAGCTGGTACAGTGCTGTGTTTTGGATTTAGGATGAGAACAAAGTTGATAACGCACCGATGTTTTAGTTATTGCTAGGTAATGCTTACACTAGCCAAGGACTTTTCAGCTTCCCATGCTCTAC
>NW_008794493.1:792313-806315 GCF_000699145.1 Aptenodytes forsteri
ATTTTATTTCAATTATTAAACTGTTTTTGTCTCAACCCATGAGTTTCTCACTTGTGCTCTTCCAATTCTCTCCCCCATCCCACCGGGGGGGGGGAGTGAGCAAGCAGCTGTGTGGTGCTCAGTTGCCGACTGAGGTTAAACCATGACAACCCCACAAAGTGTCACACCAGAAAGCAGACTCTTTGTCATTAATTACTGTATCAAGATACTTAATTTGTCACTTTGTCATAGTACCTTTACCCTGTCTTTAACAAGGCCTTTCAATATCCTTTCAATTTTTGCATTTCTGGAAAGAGAAGGGTCCTATTAAGGCCTTAAAGTCAGAAGCAAAAAAGCTTACTAGACCAAATTTACCAAACCAAAGCCAGAATTAAAACAAAAGAAAATCTGCGTAAAAATGGATATTGTTTTCCTTTAACAAACACTTTGAAGAATCAGTATTTCCTATAGTGTGCCAACTTTAATACGAAATCAATATTTGAAGGCAGAGATGTGAACATTAAAGCATCAGTCTAATGCACTATTTAACCAAAATGATCCATTTCGCATATTTTCAACCTAAAAATCTTCCTTCATGTACAATTAAAGGCATCTTTAATCTGAGGCTTAGATTTCACAGTCAATAACCAGTAGCTTGTTGCTGTCTGTCCAAGTCTGTTCACACACAAAAAAAGCAGTTTCCCTGCTCCACCTGTGAGGGAATGGGCATGACATCCTTTAAGCTTTAATAAACAGAAGAGTAAAAGAAATAGTCTGATTTCTAATATGAGATGCACACAGATATATCTCAGAACATGAAGTTTCTGGGCAAAATAACCCATAGCCATCTTCCTGTTATCATTTAACACCCAAGAATACTTGAAGTTTCTAGAAGAGCATACCTTTTTCAGAGAAATTGGCTTGATCAAGTAGCTGTGGAAATCAAGACAGCAATCACATATTTGAGATCTGAGCTGTGGCACTGAAATAAGTTTCCAGCTTTTTCTTCTTTTCCCTGAGAGGCTATTAGATAAGAATTACATTTATCAAAGTTACCTTTCTTTATTGTAACCTATCCTTCAATGAATATAAGCTTTCATATGTATCAGATAAGACTATTTTAATTTTAACACTATAAAAAGCATAAGAAAACCTTTTAATATCTTGTAAAAGAAATAAGTAGTATTGAGTCACTGACTGTGTCTCCCACCATCCCAGCAAAAAGTTAGCTTAGTCCTTAGAAGCAGGGCAAAACCTGCTTTTTTATCTGCTCATTCGCACGCTCTCTTGTGCTTAATAGCCCACAACAAGCAACTGTAAAACTTCTCCTGCATAAATTACATTAAAGTTTAAAACAACTATTGCTGTCTTTTCTGATCCATGCTAAATTATTTTTCCACTCCTTCCAGCAAGATATGTAAAGCCTCCCCTTTTATAGGCTTGACTTCCTGATGGAAAGCTGCTGTCACCTCTGTATTTCACGTAGTGAAAGTAACCTGCTAAAATTAGGTCAGCCATTACTTTTACCATATGGCTTCTGGAGTCTTTGGACATTGGGTCAATTCCCACACCCCCAAATACTGTACTCCACATACATTTTTAAAAAAAAAAAACAACAAGGCTAAAGTACTGTTTAGACACAAGAGAGCAGCAAGAGCAGGGCTGTTACCTCAGGGAAAGCAAGCTTTTCCCTGAGAGAACACAGGCCAGCAGCCTCACCAACATGGCACCCTCCCACAGCACCAGCAATGGGCAAACAGGGCAGGCAGGTAAGAACGGCAGATCTCACTAATAGCCTGGTGGCCCCTAAACACACCAGGGCCACAGGCCAGCCAAGAACACCACACAGCCCCTCAGGAACAGGGATAGATCAGGCCCCAGCCCGAGTTTATATGGAGTCCCTGTTTAGAGGAGGCCCCAGGTGAGGCTGGATCCCACAGCACCAGCAATGGGCAAACAGAGCAGGCAGGTAAGAACGGCAGATCTCACCAATAGCCTGGTGGCCCCTAAACACACCAGGGCCACAGGCCAGCCAAGAACACCACACAGCCCCTCAGGAACAGGGATAGATCAGGCCCCAGCCCGAGTTTATATGGAGTCCCTGTTTAGAGGAGGCCCCAGGTGAGGCTGGTCAGGGCAGTTAAGGCCTATTAGTGCACTCAGGGCTTTGACATTATTTACCAAAACCCTTTTTTCTTTAAAGTGCTGTTTTTTTGTTATATTGCAATGTGCCACTCTGCATGTGAGTATGTTGCTGTAAATGATACAGGTAGACATTGTACCCATTTGGTACATAACACCCCGGCTCTTTGCAGAGTCATTCATGGCTTTTCAGATGTGGTTTGTATTAGAATGGTATATTTTTTACTAAAAGCTGCTTTATTACACAATCATTCTTTAAGTGTATTTTTGGTACATTTCTGAGATGCTTTATCATTATGAGTATCACAGTATTTTCAGGATATCAGTGCATATGTCTGTGGGTATGTGAGTCAGAAAAGTACTTGTAAAAGTATAATTTTAAATTTACTTCTGCAGTGGCTTAAACTCCAATGACTTCTTCCACACAAGGCGCTACATTAATTCTCACAAGAAAGGTCATGTTGCTGACATTGTGCAAAAGTGGCAGTTGAAATACACAGACTCCGTAGTTTTCCTGCATTTTTAAGAACTTAAGGTTGATGTTTTGGGTTTGACTTTATTTTAAACAAAAGTTTAGCAATGTTCCTCTTCGAAAATCAGAGGGGTTTTTTGAAAACTCTTCTTTTCCCCACACTTTCTCCAGAGGAATTTGGTCTATTGGAACATATTGTTGCACTTCTGATGAGAAAGTTGGCAGTTGATTATAAATAAAACAAAAAAAAACCCTTTCCAGTTCACCAGATGAATGGTCTATTGGAACATATTGTTGCACTTCTGATGAGAAAGTTGGCAGTTGATTATAAATAAAACAAAAAAAAATCTCTTTCCAGTTCATACAGTACTCTCAAAAAGTCACCAGCTGATATATACCATATATATGGTCTTCCAAATATGATACCTACATTGTTTTTGTAGCTAGAAAATCTCTTTAGAACATGTCTATGTTTTTACTTAATAAATATACTCAACAGCTCTAGTAGACAAACAGTACATGCTTTCTTCCCAATAGCTTTGAAAGCCCAGCTTACCACTGAACTAACAAAAATGTTGAAACAGCAATGACAGAGACTTTTGTGCTTTTGTGCCTCCAGAAGGAAAGTCACATGGAAATCCCAGCAGCTCTAAGGGACCCCAGGTTTAATTCCTAATTAAGGTTCAGGAACAGATTGGAAACATGCTAAAAAGCTTTGAACACATTAATCAGAGACGAGCACGTGCAGAAAGTGCTTAGGCTGTATCTAAGTAACAACATGACATGACAGTATGGTTTAGCTCTGGCATGCTTGTGCTGCCAGCTGTGAACTGGCCAGCATCTATAACCACAGCTGTGACTACAGAGCTTGAGCTGGACTAGCAGCTAAAATACTTGTCAGGTGATTTACTGGATCCTTGCAGAACTATCCTAGAGGTGATGCTCCGTGCAGAGGGCCCTCCTGCAATATCTGGGGTTTTACTGCTAGATTAATATTAATGCAAATGTACTCACATGTGCTACAGTCACACTTCATTTGGCTGTGCAGACATTCCTCTAGAGGGACGTGCTAGTCTCAGAGGGGGAAGGAAAGACAAGGTTGTTCCTGTTGTCTTGATCAGAGTTGGAGCATTGTTAAAAACACCGAACCTGCCCAAAATGGCTGCTTCTTTTGATTTTGTCAAATCAGCTTTACATCAAATTAGGGCCTCACTAATACAGTCCTATTTGGAAAGTATGATGTGCGTGTATAAACGTAGTCCACACCTCTCTGTCACAAGCCCTGCAAATTCGTACCTAAGGTGATTTACACAGGCCTAAATCTAATCTTGTTTTAGACAGACACAAAGACAGTCTGGCTCCTCTCAAACTCTCAGCTTAAGCTACCTCATGCTTGCTTTGAGCAGCTTTCTGATCTCTCTGAAGAAAACTGGATTTATCAAATCCAGCAGGGAAATATCAGTGCAGAAGGCAAAAAATATGTCACCAGCCTTGACAAATCTCTCCCAGTTTATCCACAGAAGAGTTTGTTGAAATCCCTTGGAGAAAGCCTTGCAAAATGTACCTATGTTTCTCCTAGCTGGAGAAAATCGAGTAATAGCTGTGATAACCCAAGTATAGTAAGAGTAATCAGTGCCTTCCTCAAGGAAGACATTATCCAGCTGTGTTAAAGCACGCAGGTTAGCTAATTATTCTCAGCTTAAAGGAATCATGTCAACTTCAACTAACTAGTTTTCAGGGCCCTGAGTGCACCAATAGACCTTAATTGCCCAGATCAGCTTCTCCTGGGACCTCTACCCACACACCCTCTGCATAAAGCTATTTAAGATCCATCTTCAAAGCTAGTGTTGTGCTTAGTGCTGTCTTTTGTCTGTTGAATGTGTTTTTTGTTTGGGTGGTCTCTTCAGTGTGATCTCAGACCTGACCTAGCACTTATAATTGCTGGCCTAGTGATGTTACGATAAATATTCTTGTTCTGGTCCATGGGACTGTATCCTTGTTGGCAAGAACGCTGTTCTTATCTGTGTTGTGGTTAGTCTTGTCTCCTTGTTTGCTTTCCCTATGGATCAGTTCTGTTCTTGCTTCTTTCTGATGCTAGTCTACCTGTGTCCTTTGTACTTAGTGCACAGAATAAATTACTCCAGATGTAACAATGTTCTGTATGGGCCTCTGTTTTTCTGCTGATTCTAAAGGAAGACTTCTGAGAAGCTGTTATGCTCAGATAAGAGGAATGGTTTCTATCACTGGTGTTCTGGTTCTTTGTCCCTTGGTTGTTCATAACCAAATTTTTGTTAGGAAAGACACTTTTTACCGGCCTGCCTCATTTTAGAAGTCCTACCAGACTGCATATTCTCACTTCTTTTATGCAGCTTTATTGGGAAGTTTGGAGAAATGATTGTGCTCGGTAGAGTAATACTAACACTTGCTTCATTTGATTTGACAGAAAGAATTTAAGCACACTGGAAGGTGGATGAAAATGGTTATGCAGCAATCTGGGAATGTCTGAGGTGATGCTGTTAAAAGCGTGGGATGGACAGGTAAAGAGGAGATAGAGTTTGTGCTCTACAAAAATGGTGACTATGTTCTTCTGCCTGTCCTGTTCTTAACAGGAAAGCTGGACATCCTGATTATAAATACTGCTATAATTCATTCTGTCTTTGACAAGGAAGAAAACTAAACTTTTCTTATAATTAAAGATTTAGCTAGGGAAAAAAACACATTTCTTAGTGTTACATGACCTAATAAACTCCCTGAGGATGGAGCTGTGATTGTGAGCAGCTCCTTTCCAAGGAAATAAAGGGGGAGGGGGGAATAGATGAGACTGTAATAGTATTAATTTCATTACTGGATTTCTGGCAAGCAATTAGATCTCTCAAGCCTTAAACTTGTGCTACCTAAATAATTATCCTCACTGTCTAAATACAATAAAGGTATATAGTGCAGGAAGGGTTCTAGCTAGGGTAGTAACTCTTCAACTTATTTAACCTTATTCAAACACAAGTACAATATTCATCAGTCATTCCATATCTTTATGTGTAAGCTGAAAAGTTTTGTTCAAAAATGCATGGCCTTTTTCATCAAAAAAACTCGGTTCAAAATCAGATAAACTAGAGCTAAGGATGTACAATATTTTTTATTGATTATTACAGTAGTGTTAAAGATTTGGCCAGAAACACCATTCTTCTCATGACCAAGAAAGTCTGCCTGCTGTTAAATATTCATCTAGCATTTCAGAAGCTATATGTATAAACTGCTGGAGTTGCTTCGTCTTCTAAGATGAATGCAGATAGGTACCCAGTGAGCAGACTAGCATATTATTTTGTTGATTTGCTTCATGAAGGAGACTTTAAACTAATTGGGGATTCTCCAGCCTTACCATGTAAAAACTAACTGGTATATCTTAGAAATTAATCTCTGAATTAAGACTACTTAAACTTTGCTGTGCTAATACTACAAACCAGAAGACTTTAAATCTTAAAAGCTCATGTAGCGTTGCATCAAATAATTTAATTTGACTTCTTTTTAGCTTGTACCTCTAGCTTATACCTCAAAAGAAGTCAAATAATTATAAGATTAAAAAAATTGGAATTTGTTTTCCATGTTGACAAAGACTTCATGTTACCACTGGTGAGTAACACATTCTTGTCATTACAGTTTTCAAAGTAACCAGAATAGACTAATGTGCTTTGCCAGTCTTAAGTCTTCTCATTCTTAGTGGAAGATCTTGTCTTATGCATTTGTTATTAGAAGATTGGTCTCTTTCCATTACTAATGTACTCTGAGTTGCTGCTAATGCTGCTGACCCAATACATTTTATGAATTCCTACGTTATCTATAATACGCCTTCCTTTCCAAGAACTTGAGTAATACATTGTGCTTTGACTGTCAGTTTTACCTGTTTGTAGCTTTAAACTTCCTGATCCCAAGGAGTTCTGCTTGTTCGTTATTTATCTGTTCATATAACTTTCATAAAGTATCTGTGGAATGCTGAAGTATTAGCCTTGATGGGGATAGAGCGGGTGCTCTGAGGATGTATGCAGGGAAGAAGAGTTTGAGTGATCAGCTGTCCTCTATGTATTCCTATGAAACAGTTGGGAATTGCTGAATTTCAGTGGACCATGCTGTAGGAGATACTGATTTGTGCATTAAGGACAAACATTCTGGTTGTATTTGCCTCAGATGTTTATTCTGCAGGTTTTATTTTGCAAAGGTTGTTGAATTTCCTGATTAAATGATTAAAGCAAGTATTTTTTTATAAATCTTCACTTTGTTGCAGCTAGGAAAACACTTCAAGATTTGCATTCCCACTGCTTTGCAAACAGAACAGAGTATGTTCTAATCATAAGTATTTGTAAACTAAAATTTCACTCTGCTGAATGTAAATGGCTCTAATGACTTTTATTGGATTCTCCCATGAATAGGGTTGTGTGCAGCCACACAATGGAGGACTAGAGTATAAATATGCATTACATCTTCCTTTAAAATCAAGGAATGGGTTTACTTCTGTGCTTGTTGGTTCATGGTGATGGATCTATTTATTTGACTTTCCAGAACTGTAAGATGAGATCACTTTGTTGGCTAGGAAAACACTTCAAGATTTGCATTCCCACTGCTTTGCAAACAGAACAGAGTATGTTCTAATCATAAGTATTTGTAAACTAAAATTTCACTCTGCTGAATGTAAATGGCTCTAATGACTTTTATTGGATTCTCCCATGAATAGGGTTGTGTGCAGCCACACAATGGAGGACTAGAGTATAAATATGCATTACATCTTCCTTTAAAATCAAGGAATGGGTTTACTTCTGTGCTTGTTGGTTCATGGTGATGGATCTATTTATTTGACTTTCCAGAACTGTAAGATGAGATTTCATATACCTGGTAGCATCCGAAATCAGTATTTGGGAAGAAAGCTCTTGAACAATTTCTTTGCACTAAGTAGGTAGCACAATCAAAAAACTTCAGTTGTTGATTGTTGATAAATTACAAGCAACAGGGACTGGAAAGAAAGCCCATTTCTTACTTTATATGTTCTCATATACAATCTAAAGTTTTTTCATTCTGAAGGATTTTATCTTTACTAAACCTCAGCCCTAAGAGAAATTTGTTAAACTAAAAATTTAAAACCAACCATTCCTTAAAGGGATTAAAAACAGCATTGCAGCCTCATTGTGGACTTAACAGATAAGAATCTAAAAAAAATTACAAAGAGGGAAAAATCAGGTACTTTAAGCATACTTTAAAGTGGGCTTTTCAAATGCTAAACTGTTGAAATTAAAACTTCTCAGAAGAATGTGTCAGGTTTTATGGGATGTCTCCACCTTCCCACCCCTACTTCCCCTAGGAAGTGCTGGGAAAAATCCAGGGCTGATGAAATCTTCCCTGAGAAGACAAAGATGTGTGAAACTCTTTCTGCTCTGGACTGAAGCTAGCAAGCCTCATACAAATACCCCCATGTTGTGAATAAGAAAACTCTATTCTCAGAAAAATAGTGAATTTTTAGTGATATTTCTCATTGAACAGGAAGGCTGTTTTCTACTGAGAAGTACTGGGGTGAAAAGCAATGAAGTGAGAAGAGCAAAACAAGCTAATGACTTGAGTATGGATTGGCTACAGAAATGTTTTTATTAATCTTCCTCATGTCAGAGGAGGTCTAGCTCATTGTGTACCTGGGATTTAGTCATGAAGTTTAGATTGTAGCATAGAAGGAAGGGACAGTCTAAGACTTTAGTGGATTTTGGTGATTTATAAGCCTCTTTTTTTTTACTTCTATACTTTCAAACTCAGTTTTAAGTCATAGTTCCCTTATCCACCTTATTTTAAAATACTGTATAAATAAAAATGGAGAAATGAGAGTCCCGTGAGTACTATACTTCTACATTTTTGTTTGTAAGCATCCTGGAGCAAACTGTTCCAAAAGAAATAAATTGTAGAAGAAGAAAATTATAATTCTGATCTTGGGCCTTTTGGGTAATGTGCAGAATGTTTCCATTCGTCTGTTACGTTTGGACCATGGAGTAATTTGTGAAGGCAGAACTGGCTGAAGAAAGCAATCAAAAAAAGGACATGAAGGATAAGATAATAGGCAAAAAGCCTTTTTCATGCAGACATTGGTTATACAGGGTAATGCAAAGAAAAAAGTTTGCATTGGTCTCATTCTCTCTGAAATTATTTTGTATTATATTTTCCTATTATATTCAGAACTGTCTTTTATATATATATATCTGGTACCAGTTATGGATCTTACTTGGAGAATGGAGAGTGTCAAGGGAGGCAAGTTGTTGTATAAACCTAGGCATGTGTATAGCTCTTTCTAGGAACAGGGCCTGGCTTTTGATATGAACATGTCATTCAAATTAAAGGAAGAAAGTTCAACATATGAAATGTGAAAAATGAAAGACTACAGAAAATTTTAAAATAAACAGTATATAAATTGAAGATGTCTGTGATGGCGAGTCCTGGATCTTAAATGAACCACTCATCTTCATCTTTATGTTTTAGCTAAATTATATTACTGAATCTGTTCTTCCATCTCAACTGGTAAAACTAACTGCGCGAAGTCAGAGCTCCTGCACATGATGGTTTTGTAGAGAAGAGTCAGCATAAAAGGAAAATGTCATGAAACTGAAACAAAGGGGACTGATGGAAGACTCTCTGTATATAATTGCACTTAACTACAGTAAAGAGTTTTATACAATATCGTACAAAAGGTTAATCTACGAGGTCAATCAGTATTGTACAGGGAGCAATGAATAAAGCATTAGTTTGGACACCAAAGACAAATGATACTTATGTGAAATAGAAACAATTTAAGAAAGGAATGCTAAACCTCTAATACTTTAATCGTCAGTATTGCAGATGAAAAACAATATATTAACACACTGATTACTTGGGGTTTTGTCATTAAAACTGTACTATTAAAAAAACACTTATCTGCAAGGTAATGTTTTTTAAAATTATTAGGGTTTTACACATGAAAATATATTTGGTAAGGGGAAAAAGGGTTGTCATTCTTGATTAATTTTGGTTCAGGACAGAAGATTACAGGTGTGTCCTAATGCTTTTCATGGTGAACATATTTTTTACTGCTGCAGAAGAAATCTGAAAATAAAGAACTCAATTGTATAGTAAAATGTCTTCTAGTTTAAAGATTTTTTTTTACCATTGCTTTTTGTACTACTTCAATGTAAAAATCGAGTTGCTTACACTCTTCCAACATGTAACCTCCTTCAGTGAAGGTTAAAGTGGGGAGAAAGATGGTAAGAAATGCAACTTATTGGAGTGTCCAAAGTAGTCACTATTTCTTATTGCTAGTGTTCAAATTAAGTGAAGAATAATCAGATGAGTCACAGGGAATACCTGTTTTGAGATTCCTGGTTGTCTGTCTGTTTTAATAATAAAGTATTATCTAGCTCATATGAGCATGAGGTATTGTCAGGTAGAAATTCATCCCTGCTTTGAGGGTAAGTTTTCTCAGGCTGTATATAGGTTTTATTTGGCACTGTATGTTTTGCAGGATAATGTAATATGTGTTTTAAGTTAGAAACATTGATGTCCATTGTGGTTGACAGTCCATGTATGCTGCTAGTCCACAGGCAGCTTTACCAAGCAAGTAAGAGATTGTGGATTGTTTAATGTTTTATTCTTCTAAATGGAAGTCAAAATGGATTATGGAGAGCCTCTGGTCTAATAGCAAAATTTCATGGGTTCAGTGCATGTAGATAATGTTTTCCTCTGAGGGAACACAATGAAAAGTATGACTGGAGTACTTAGTAAATTTTCATAGAATCATTAAGGTTGGAAAAGACCTCTAAGATCGAGTCCAACCGTTGGCCCAACACCACCATGTCCACTAAACCATGTCCCTAAGAGCCTCATCTACACGTCTTTAAATACTTCCTCTCATCTATCACTAGTTACTTGGGAGAAGAGACCGACCCCCACCTCGCTACAACCTCCTTTCAGGGAGTTGTAGAGAGCGATGAGGTCTCCCCTCAGCCTCCTTTTCTCCAGGCTAAACAACCCTTTTGAAAGATTCAAAGCTGCATGTCTAGCTCTAATAAAAAAAAAAAAGTGGTAACTACTGTGGAAGAGAACTAATCAGTTACCAGGAAAAGAAGGTAACAGCAAGAAAAAGGTATCACAACAAGGGTGGAGCTGTTATCAAGCCGTTGTCAGGAGATGCAAATATCAAAGCATACAAAAAACTGAAGAATTAAAGTAATTCCAGGCTTGGGGACCTAGAATAGTTTGTACAAAATTGAGGAAAACAATTTATTACCAGCTTACTACAGTCTCATCAAGTATGAAGACTGTAGCTTAGCCATGTTGAGTACTACAAAAAAATGGATGTTGGCATACCTGAGCAGAAAGCTCTGCCTTTGGTCTGGGCATAGAATATTCTTCATCTCTACGTAGCAGGGTGCCTGTAAACTCCTTGTTGCAATTGCTAATGCTCCTGGCAAATGCCTGACTGAGAAAACAGACTTTTTAAAGTTTGCAAGGGGAAGAGGTGGAGGAAAAAAAAGCCTCAGGCATTGACAGACTATAAATGTGGGAGAGCTAGATGCTGCAGCTGTTATTGAACATTTGATAACAATGTCTGGAAGCAAAATAGAACTAAATATTGTTCAAATTAAATTTACATGTGCAAAAGTTTTTGTCTTGGTTTGCTCTGTGGTGACTAGAAAGAAATCTATTGAGGCTCTTTCTAGAGTGGTGTTGATAGCAAGTTTGAATACAC
Organism: Aptenodytes forsteri; assembly: GCF_000699145.1. Taxonomy (NCBI): domain Eukaryota; kingdom Metazoa; phylum Chordata; class Aves; order Sphenisciformes; family Spheniscidae; genus Aptenodytes; species Aptenodytes forsteri. Next base: position 803,650 of record NW_008794493.1, read on the forward strand.
CAAAAGGATTAGCGCTCTACCTTGAATAAGCTGATCTTGTTCAAAAGTATGTGTGATCAGTAGCAGAGGCTGTTAGAAGTTCTGACATGCTTGCTGGGCACAGGTAAGGGAATGGTGGTGGTAGGATGACAAAATTAGAGCCATGGCCCATTATTTACACTGCTTATATTAAAAAAGTAACTCATTAACAACCCTGTTGTACAGCAACCCTGAAACTCCTTTCTTTGCTTCTTGTGGTTTGTTTTCTTGCTTCTGTGAAATGGCTTTACTAGAAGGTGTTATAATTAAAGCAGGTGCAATTCCTTTTGTACTAAATGTTATACTGCCTGATAGGAAGAAGGTTTAGGGGCATGAACTTGTGAAGTGGGGATGTATATCGCTGCTAATACTCAATGTTGCCGTATCCTAATTCGGGGGAAAAAAAGATGTCCAAATAATAAGTTCCTATTAAAAAGGCAGACTCATTGATTCATGATTAAAAGGTGGCATGGTTTAGCTACAGAATAGCATTGGGAAAACAAGTCAGCTGCTGCAGTAGATAAACAGAAAAGTGAAGACATGAACAGTAGCACACTTTGAAAGTGGAGTTGTGTCATGGTCAATGGAGACTGTGTCTGTATAGGTTTCCAATCAATACTGTAAGAACTTGATATTAAGCATTTAAAATGCTGTCACCTGGCAATGGATCTATCATGGGGGAAAAGTAGTTGCAAGCAGGAGAGCTTGGTCCTTGCTTAAGCAGAATTACCAACTCAGCTAGCCTAGAAAAGTAGGTGCTGTATTGTCAGTAGTGGTTAGTTACTTTGCTGGAAAGGACGCAGAATATACAGCTGAGCCCTAGAGCTTTGTTGGATGGTCTCAAATTTTGTGCTTGTTGAGACTGGGTTTTTTTATGTTTGGCTGAAGCAGGATGTACCTTTAAGTAGTAGTCACTGAGACAGCTGGAGTTTATTGTCATGTAAAGGCTGAGTGACACATCAGCACTGCAGGAACTAGTCAGTCCTTTTTACCTTTTATGTGCAATAAAGTCTGAAATGGCTAGTATGAAGTCTGTATAACTAGCTCAGGCATGCAGGGCAGTGGGGTGACCCCTCAGGAGCTGAGCCTGCAGTAGGTGACTTGAGTTAGCTCATTAGGGCTGGAGGGTGCAGTGGAGGAGTGTCTACAGCAGAGAAAGTGACTCGGTGCAGACAGGTGGGCAGCAGTGGCTTGACCTCTGTTACAGAGGAAGAAGGGTACTGCTGGTAACTGAAGGTAAGATACTATGAAGATGAAGGTTGTTAGGTAAAAGCCCAAACTCTGAATGGTCTTGAACAAAAGACTGTTGTTTTGTGGACATGGGGCCAAAAAATTAAGCCAAGGAAAAAAATACTGCTTGGAAGGCAGTAACAGAACAGTCTTTGCACATTGAGCTACAGGAACAGCGAGGGAAGTGCATACAAGCTCTTAGAGACGTTAGCTCTCTGTTGATGTTATGTTGAGCTTTTAAAACAAAGCTACTTAATGCTGCTTTTGCTTCAACTGAAATCAGAGGAAAGACCTGTGGAGCAGGGTCTATGTGACTCACAGGCATTCACAGAGCTTTCAGCTTGAAGTTTACTCACAATAAAATGTTAACTATTGTAACCTGTGCTAGCTGGCAACAAAGGTTGAATGCTTTCAAGAAAGCTAAGGATTGTTATTCAAAGTGAAAACTCTGAGACTTTCAAAGAAAGCTAGTAATAAGGTGTGTCTGAAAGATTAATCACTGGATTTAATGTATATCCACATGCTTCAAAATTATTTCAGTGAACTGCCTGATCAGTTTTGAAAAAATATGTTCTTGTAGAACTGTAAATTAAGGGTTGTCTTAATCTTCCAGTCAGATTATGAGTAAAGCAGATGAGCAAAAGTGTTCTTTTGAACTTTCCGATTAATTATTATGCTGAATGATAGATAAGATATTCACTAGATGATGTAGACTTCTGCCTGTTCCAGGTTTGTGTAAATGGAAACTCAATGACAAAGAATTGAGTTTTAAGTGATATGTATTAAGTTCATTAACTTCTCCCTGTGCATACCAAAAAAATGTAATCAGACATATCCTTGTCTCCAAATTCAAGGCTGCAAGCCTAGAAAGTAATTATGCATGTACTCTACCCCAAATATAGCAATAATATTAAGGTTTGTGGGCTGTTAATGCAGAAATGAGATGTAGCATCTAACTGGACAAATAGTCCCATTTAATTTGTGTTAGGACCTATAATGGATCATGCCACTGAAATGTTGAGTATGTGGGACTGTGGCATGCAAACATTTAGACCCACCCTTTACTCCTAGGTTAGCTGCATAAAGAATCTGGGTGAATTTGGACCTTGGGGGGTCTCCAAGTGCTTCATAAATGGCATAATTCTACTAAAGAGAGTACAGATAACGATTAGTTGTCATCATCTTAAGTTGCTAAGCCACATCATATTTGAGAAGTCGTGGCAGTCTGGTGAAGCTTCCAATGACTGGAAAAGGGGAAACATCACCCCCATTTTTAAAAAGGGAAAAAAGGAAGACCCAGGGAACTCCAGGCCAGTCAGTCTCACCTCTGTGCCTGGGAAGATCATGGAACAGATCCTCCTGGAAGCTATGCTAAGGCACATGGAGGACAGGGAGGTGATTTGAGACAGCCAGCATGG
>NW_008794493.1:807374-820702 GCF_000699145.1 Aptenodytes forsteri
GGGCTCTGAGCAACCTGATCTAGTTGAAGATGTCCCTGACCACAGCAGGGGGGTTGGACTAGGTGACCTTTAGAGGTCCCTTCCAACCCAAACTATTCTATGATTCTATGATAAGACTGTCTTGCACATGTATCTTCAGAAGTCAATTTAGACTGAAATTGATTCCACCTCTTCCAAAGTATTTCTGCACGATGACTTTTTTCCATGCATTTTATGCAACAGAAGAATGGGACATAAACTAGACGTATTCTTATTATTTCTATAGACTTGTTTTTTTCCCTTCTTATACCTGCTGCTTTGTCCTTGGAAGTTAGGAATGGGTTCTGCATAGCAGAGTAAAATAAATTCTAAATATAATATCTATTTTATATGGACTGCTACAGTGTTTGTAAGTTCAGATATGTTTGCAAGACTTTCAGTGATCCTTAATTTTACATGCTTGATTATCCTAACCTTGGTGTTAGGTTAAATTCCTTTTCTAAAACATTGTTTCTTTGTTTTCAACACTAAAACCTTTCTTTCATGTTAGACTTTAATTAGGAAACAGAGCAAACGGATTTTGCCTGTTCCTTACCTCTAGGCTTGCTGGACAGGGCAGTCCAGATCAGATGTTTGGTATCAGCAACATCACTGCATTTAGCCTGGAGCTTTCTAAAATTATTAAAAATCTCATGGTGTAACTGTTAAGTCAGTTCCCCATAGCTGATCAGTTTTCTTGCCTGCTTGCTGATGAATTATGCTTCTAGAGCTTGTACATCAAGAGTTAAGAATTCTATGGGAACTTCAGTATAGGAGTAGGCACAAACAATCTGTCTTTCTTTTTCCGCCCTCCAAGAAAGGGGGAGGGAAGCTTTCTGGCACTCAGATTTTCTCCCTGTAGCAGACTTGGCACATCGTTTATTTGCACTCAGTTGATGTTTGAAAGGTTTCCTTTGCAGAATGTGTCTGGAAGCTTTTCTTCCCTTCAAAGCTTAGACTTTGTAAATGCTAATGATTCTCATGTGAGAGAAGGGGTTGCTATATGTCTTGTCCCTTCTCCTTCCCAATCTGCCAGTGAGAAAGTAAGCCACTTAATGTTCTTTGAGTTCTCTTCCTGAAGATTTGCTTGATAAGGATTTTACCATTTTAACTCATTTGGTTAGCTGCAATAAGTTCAGCTACTCTTTTTTTTTTTCCTTTCCTGGAGCAGCCACAAAAGAATACAAGCTGTGTATTGTGTGAAAAGTACATTTTTTTCTTTAAAAAAAATGAAGCTACCTTATAATGTGATTAGAGAAACTCCATTCTTAGCTCACTTGCTGCACTGATTGACATGAATGCTTCACAAAAGATTTATGCGTGGTCAAGACTAATACTATGAAGTTAGTGTTCTAAAGTGTGCAAAAGAACCAAAGGTCTGCAAAGATCCTGAAAATTCAGGAAAGAATAGTGGAGTTCAAACAATTCCTGTTTTTTTAATTAAATGCATTTGAATAATACTCCATTTGAATGATACTTTTGGGAAGGTTTATAACATAGCAGTAGTTGATGGTTCACATTTTTAGAGTTCAGACTGCACTTTTGCTATACTAAAAATTTCTTTTTATTCCTTTTATTTTTCACCTAATTTACAAAATTAGAGGCTTTAATCTATTGCATAGGATATTGGTTAAAAGCTCTACAAAGACAATGTGAATATTAGGAGAAGCATTATAAAATAGATTCAAAATGCTCATTTCCTCAAAAGAAACAAGCTGAAACTAGGAATGATTAAAAATGCTTTGAAGTTGATTCTCAATGCTTTTTTTCTTAATGATATTAGAAACAGTACCATGCAAGATATGGATGAATATTAAAAGTAATGGGTGCAAAGTAACAAATTTCCAAATAGTAAATTTGGTTCTACAAATATTTGTGTTTGGAAGTGGCCTCTGATCAGTTCCACATCGCTATGATGCCAGGCGAGCATCTGACGTGATGTGAATTGTTGAGCATTTCCAAAGAATTGCTTTAGCTGTGGGTTTGAGATGAGAAGGCTCTGTTAGGGAGTTTGGAGAATGGGATTTCAAACCTTCTGCTGTACTTCATCTTTGATTTTTTTTTTTTAACATAAGACAAATTGATGGTGAAAAGCAGTATGTAGGTCGGTATAAAATTCTGGCCCTTTGGAATCAGTATTTTAGTTCTTCAGGTTAAGAAGTGTGCAATGAGCACCAACATTTAATGTGTTGGTAAGTGAGACAACAGTTTAAGCTATGCATTGTTCTTCCCTTTTTAAAGGGATTGAGAAAAATACAAGGTTTCTTATTAGTGTATTCTCCGTAGAAATGAAGAATCCATAGTAAATGTGAAGCTAGAGATATAGTTAAACTTAATGAGATGTGAACTCATCTCAATTTGTTTGATTTCAGACTTCTTCAAACTGATTTATGAAGTAATGAGATGGGGTGTATTAGGATTTTGTTTTGCTGGATTGGTATGTTCATTGCACAATTGTTCGAATGCAGAAGTATCATGCAGAGCCTTCTATTTCCCATTCCATGTTTTAAGCCAACACTTGAAATGTAGTAATTCATTCATTGTAAAATGAGAGGGTGTTTTTATGATCCAGTGCAAACATCTAGTGTAATAATTTCAATTCTACCTTCATGTTTGTGTGTTTCTATAAAAGAAGCTTTGACTGTTTTGGACAGCCGTCCTGCCAGCAGAGTGGTTTGCTACTGTACTTACGGAAATCAAGAGAAGAGCCGTGAGAAAATAGTCACACCACAGTTACACAAGAATATTCTAACTTAAATTAGGTAGAATTTGCTAGTACTAAGTAGTTCAAATAAACCCAATTATTTACAGTGCATTTGCAAACTTGTTTCACACTATTTACTTTTCCAAGAAACAGAATATTAAGTCATAGCCTTATCAGAAATGGACAAAATCAATTCAAAACAGACAGACCACCACGCACATTTGTTGAAGCTTATTGTTATATCTGAAATGAAGCACTGGAGAACAATTCTTGAGGTGTAAAGAATAGGTTGCTACGCTAGATAGAGCAAAGGACTTCAGATGTTACTCATCTTCAAACAAATGCCTGTTGAACTGGTATCATCTTAAAAATGATTGGTATGCAATGCATGGCTTAAACTGTTGTCTCACCAATATGCTAAATGTCGCTGCTTACTGCACACTGCTTAAACTGAGGAACTGAAATACTGATTCCAAAGGGCTGGACTAGAATTTTATACTGACCTACATACTGCTTTTCAGTGTCTGTTGTGCTGAAGGTCATGTAACTGCACTCAGATGGAAGTGTATAATTCTCTGCCATCACTCTGGACTAGTGATGCCATGGCTGAAATGAGGAAAGCAAATGCCTTCCCTTCTCTTGTTGCTGAAGATCTTAAGTGGAATACACTTGTGCTGTAACTAGTCATGTGACAAGTAAAATATATATTCAAAATAAACTTTCTGTAACAGTGCAGTAAGTCAGTGAGCTCTGGCCAGTTGCTTCCTGACTGAAAATTTGAAAGCAAAAATCTCAAACAGTAGGGAGCAAATTTTTTTAAAAAATACTTGAATGTTATAGAATCTCTGGGAATAAGTTTTGTAAATGTAGAAGCAGCAATGGATGAGCACTTAAAGCAAGTATAGGCATTAGACCCAGAATATGGGGCTGTTGCTTCAGAGTCCTGAAATTGTTTTGTTCTGTTCTTAATTCTTTATGTAAGTGCATATCCCAAGAATAGGTATATATTAGAAAATATAGTTTGTGTGTGTGTGGAGGCACTGATTTGGGGGGGTCACTTTGTTTTTAATTCCCTGGTGGTAGATGGAAGAACAGTGGTGTTTAGTCTTCTGCCGTTTTTTCTGATGGATTGTCTGACCTGGAAAAACAGCTGTCTGAACACCTAATGTCACTTGTTCAATCTCCTACTTGTGTGTTATGCAGTCTTTCCTCTGGACAGCTGTCACTTTTCTTTTGGATTGTAGAAATTGCATACCTGTATGTAGTGCATGTTGAAGAATACTAACTTTGGAAGTAGTAATTGTCTTAGCAGTATGACAGACCCCTTTGCTTATGGTAGATTTTGCTACAGAGCTTATCTTCAGAGGTTAGCTACAATACACCCGTGGATTAAAGTTTTCCATATTAACATTTGAGAGGAATTTTACTAATAAATTGCCTCTCTTCCAAGTCTTCCTCTCGATTGATTCAGTATGTCCCATTAAGCCTTAAAAAGAATTATGACATTTTTCCCTTGAGGAATTTTTTGATGGGCATAAGTAACTCTCTTCTGTTTATGGCAAAGTTTTGTGACGAGGTAACTCTTCTGTGGAAAATAATCCTTAGGATCAGAGAAAAATGCTAGCAAGTCTAGGTTACTACAGGAAACACTAATGTATTTGCAGAACTTAATGGCTGATTGAGTAGTGTATATCTCTCCTCCAGTAGAGGAGGATCACAAAATGGAGCCATTTAAGACAATATCTGTGAAATGTGTATGTCAATCAGATGGTACGAATACTTGTGTTATGGCTTCTGCATTTGCCAGTAAGAAGATGTGTGTCTGTCTTGCTGTCAAAAACCCATCGTTCTTTAGTGATGAACATAAATGCTTTAAGCAATTATCATGAACTGTTAGTTTAATAAGACTTATCAAACAGATCTGGGGAAATAATGGTATCTCTTATCCTTTCAACATTGCCCTTCTCAAGGGTTGGTTTGAATAAAGTCCTTGCTGTGCTTAGGTCACACAGTTTAAGATCTTTCTTGTACTTACTTCTAAACTTGATGTACAGGATTATGCAACTGATAAAATTTGGAAAAACAAATTCAATGTGGGGAACAGAGCCTGATGAGTAACAGTCTTACTATTGAGTGAAATTACCTTTTAATTGCTTAACCCATGTTTTAGTTCTTTATAATTCAACAAGTGATGGAACATTCTTGTGATATCAATGAAAATGGGAATTCTTCTGTATTGTAATATTTGTATTATCTTGAACTCTTCAAAGGAGGCACTACTTCTAGAAGAATTCTAATTAATTTGCTTTTGCCAAAATGAAGAGAACAGTTTTTAAACATAAAACTTGAAGCCCTTCAGCAGTAGCTTTGTAATCTTACATATCCATCAATGTTTGTAATGAATTCTCGCTATTGGGTGATTTCCTGAATTTGGTTTTGAATTCAGTCCAGATTTATTAAACTATTTAGCTACTGCAGAAAGATCCATTACAGTCTGAATCAAGGTTTGAATTGCCTTGTTATTTCAAGGTATGTTTTACAAATCTCCTAGACTACTTTAAAAGGAATAATGATCCTGTGGCAGAGATTTGTTTGGAAAAAGACATAATTCCTGTATCAATTTCAACAAGTAACTAAGTTTCTCTGTTCCTGTTGCCTGCCTGTACAGAGGTTAATGCTTCCTTTCTTCCTCCTCTTCTAGAGTTAGCTGTTTGAAAAAAAGGAAAGTGTCATGTGGTGGGAACAGTATGTTAGATTATTTAAGAGTTTGTAATATAAGTAATACAGATGCTATGCAAATTTAGCTTGTCGTGTACTATTACATAATAGTAACATATTCACTTGATGTGCAAAAGAGTAAATCTTGCAAGATTAAAGAAAAAGAATAGCAATATTGTGCTTTTTCTCAGTCTAATACTCATTTTATGGCAATGTTTGGGAGGCTTACCTTATAAAGATCACATGTTGCAACAGACTAGTTATTTAAATACTATGTAGAAAACGATTATTTAAGGCTTAGGGCTCTGCAGTAAAATATTTTAGCTTGCTTATCAATCGGTCAAAACTTCAGTTGTGGTTTATAGCTGCTTAAATAACTTGTTCTCATTTCATTAAAATGAATGTGAAGTACAAAAGAAGGGCTCTAGGAAGAAAATAGTCATGATTTTAAATGAATATACTGAATGAAAACTACCTGCTAGCTTTAAACTTAGAAGCCAGAGAGTCTCAAATTGCTTTCCAGTATAAATCTCTTGTAAATACAACTAAAATATTTCTGTTAGGATTGAACATATGGTCATCCTGCTGAAAACTTGAATACAGTTATGGTATCTAGAATTACCAGTAGAAATACTTTTACAATGTGTATGGGAAAATGTATTAACTTTTGGAGAGCTGGCTCTGTGCATCTGTGGTGCTGGCCCACATTTGACATGTGACATGTATGCTCTAGTCATTATCTGTTAGTTGATGAGGATGGAGGAATGCAGTCTACTGGCTTGAGTCAGGTACAAAGCACAGGTGAGGTAATAAATGGAACCATTTTTCAAAAGAGAAGTAGAAAGGTTACTTTTTTCACCTCCTTCCTTTCCTCCAATTGCATTGTTCAACAGATGGAATAACTGTCTCAACTCAAAAAAACCCAACCCCAAAACAAACACCTTGTCATCAGTGATGATTTATATTCCTATCTCTAAATACACCTTGTAAAACAAATTTCTGTTTGGACTTTCTAAAAGCTGTAATCTCTTAACAGTGGCTGCATGTGCAGTATCTTTACTAATTTGGCAATAAGATATAGCATAGAAATAAACCTGCTTCTGCCTCTGGGGTAGAGCAGGAAGCCTGTTTGCTTATTCCTTGAGTCATCTCAATTCTAGGGAGACTTGGACACTGTTTGCTATCTTTGTTCTAGCCCCTAACTTAATGACTTGATCCACAACAGATGTCAGATGTTTAATGATTTAGTATGTCACACTACATATTCAGTCTTTAGTTTCTGTAGTTGTATCAAAAACCTTAGCTTGATTTTTGTTAGATGGGAATAGTTGAAAACTTTGGCAGAATCTGATGTTTTACATAGGAAATGCATTGTCCCTTACAAACTCACTAGCTTTTGTCTAGAAAATTAATAAACTATAAAAAAGCCTTTAATTTTTCTAGATTGGTTCTGATTGTGTTATTAAGCACTGCTTATTTTGAGCTTGTTCCTTCCTAAGTTATAACTGACTTTGAATACATCATGGTGTTTATAGAGTAGTCTCTGCAAAGTAACTTTTGTTTAATTGTAGATTCTTCGCAATCAGGATTGGTTTTGCTTGTTTAAATTTCCTTATGGAATGAGAAAGGCAGAGAATTGGATCCCTCAGTTTCCTGTTTTGGTTGGCATCGTGCCATTGTCCAAGAAGAATATGCTTATCACTTAATCATATTTGTTTCATAAACTTGTCAATTTAGTGATACTGCAAAAAAATCTTAAATAGTACATGTAAATACCCCTTAGGAAATGCTCTTTCTATATTTAAAAATTTAAAAATGTAATTCATATACCTGTATTGGACAGAAGCATGCTAACTTTTTTTAATAACAATTTCTCTGTATTATGGAATCACATTTTTAACAAAACACTATATCATCTTAACCTGGCTGGAGATCAGAAGTAACTTTCTAATCAAGAATTCTCGGAAGAGGTAATTCAAATAGTTATTAAATCTGTGCTCTATGGCAGGGCTCCCCAATGGGTAGTTTCCCCTCGTTTTCTGCCTTAGTTTCATGAAATATTTAATCAGTAGCTCAACTTTTGACCCACCCTTGCAATTCAGTAGAATAAAAAATTTAACAACTCAGTCTGACATTCCTATTGAAATCACAACAAGCTTCGGGTGAAAAGATGATGATTGTTTTCTTTATACAACAAACAATTTTTTTTTTTTTGTAGTGGAGAGCCTGTAAGTTCAAATTCTGTTTCTTCAGAAATGACTTGTCATACAGGCCAGACTTTCTGAATGACAATGGAGTGACCAGCACTCTAAAAGCCTCCTTTCTTAATGTTTTATCCATTAAACTCTGAAAATGCCAGCTGTCCTGACCAACAGCCCACTTTAGAACAGCACTGTATTCTCCTTATTGAGAAGTCCAAACTGTGTGAAAGAGGGAATTTCCAGATCTCTAAGTTTTGCCATAGGTTTCTGAAAATCAAGAGTTATAACTGTATTGCTGCACTAACAAAGATATTGTAGGGCATAGCTTGGTAGACAACCTCAGTTTATAACCTTAAATATAATCTTTACAGATGACTCATTTTGCTTAAAAATTGTATTCTTGCCACAATGTCTTCATTTAATTCACAACTGTGTAAAATAGAAAGTAATTGCTTAGTGGAATGTACCAACTGTAATATTGCCTGGAAACCAGGCAAACCAACTTTTTTAGTCTATAAATTGCTTGGGAGAAATTAAAAAATATTTCTTTCTTTAAATATTATTCAAGCTTCTTTTAAAATTAGGGTCAGAAGCAAAACAAGTATGACAATAATATCATAGTTATATCATTAACATCAAAGTGAATTTAAGCCTCATGAACTGTTGTACTGTAAATGGTAAGCAGCTGATTAATGACGCTTAGGGCTAATCAGCCTGGAGCTAGAAAGCATATTCAATTTTTCCTAGTAGTTGAGTAAATAGTGATGTAACTAATAGCCAATACATCTGTTGCTTCATGTTGTAAAATAAATGAATATGAAGTGAAACACTTTTCCAGAATGATAAGATTTGAAGTTACACTGTGCACATAGGTAGTGTGTACTCAAAATGCTGTTACAGCAGCCTTTCCATGACTCTTTCATGGTTAGACACTTCAAAACTGGTTTTAAGGCAAGCTCTTTGGAAATGAAATCACTCTTACTTTCTTCCCTCTATGTTTACATGTACTATGTATCATGCTGTGGTGCTGATAGTTACTGTCAAGCACCATGATTTTAAATATCATGGATCATAAAAATGTAACTTTTTCTAATTTGAATTATAATTTCAATTGTGATTTATTATGATGGTAGCCCACTTCTCAGGCAAGCATTGGCTGGTTATGATATTTATTCATGGGAGGAGTATAAACAGTATAGTAAAGGCTGCCTTGTTTGTAGCAAGTAATGCACTATTTCTCAGCCAACAGCTCTGCTTTAAAAAACTGAACACCTGTCTTCCTAGCTCACTTGCTAGAGTAATTACAAATTGAGGATAAATTTCAAAACCAATTTTTGACTGGCTGGCTTTACTGTTTATTTAGTGTTAATGTGATATTTCTGCATTTCAGTTGATCTTGGTGCATATAGAATTTGCTACTAGAAGCAAACTTAGGAAAAGCACTCTTACTAAACCCTTTTTGACATATGATTTCAATATTTATAAGAAAGAACAAGCAATCTAGGCTTTTATCATTTGTTTTTTCGGTTGAGGCATGCTTTGAGGACACTAGTTTGTATTCACAACGGAAGCTTTTTATTGTGTGTATCAAAGAGCAAGTTTATTTTAATCTGCCCTTGACAAATTAATGTTTGTTTTAAAGGAAAGTTTCTTGAAGGAAGTTAGTGGCTTTAGAAAAAATGATTCTGGAAACAAGTGAAACCACTCTAGGTTTGAGGCATTACTGGATTTTTACAGACTAAAGGGGGGGGGAGGTCTAGTAAACATAACCTTTCCTGGGCTTTGAAAGAGGCTAAATAATCATCTAGCATTATCTGTGTAACTCAAATGCAAGAAATACTATTGATCTTTCTAAATCTATTGGGTTTTTTTTTTTCTTTAATAGCATCCTTTTTGGACAGCAGTGAGTTTTTCAAGTTAATGTTCAAATTCTTGTATGCAAGTCTATGCCTTTGGGCTAATAAGCAAGGCATGACTAATTTCTAGCAATTTGGTCTCTGGACCACGTCCTGGAGGGCTGAAATACTCAGATGAAAATGTTGATTTTAATCAGCCTGTCCATTGCCTGATGTTGCAATTACAGCAAAAGTCTTGTGCTTAGCACTCTTACTCCTGTCAGACTTCATCTGTATTATTTTTGTACGCTAGCTAACCATTTCCAATTCTGCTCACTCCTAAAAAACAAAAACAAAACCCAAACACAAACCTATGCAAGTCTTGCTACAAAGACTTTGAGGAACTAATTCTAGCTGACCCTTTGTTCATTGCTATTAAATGTGGTTGGAGCAGAATAAATAGCCTCTGTGTGCATCACTGAAGCCTGTACATGTGGGCATGCTGAAACTGGCTGACTTCTGTCACTTCTGCATGTGTCACATATTGTATCACTTTCTCAAATCAAATTAATTGTACAAGTGCCTGTGGAGCAGAAATATGAAATTTGTTTGTTTTTTAGTATTAAAATTTATATAAACTATGTTACATTGTTTTAAATTACATTTAGCTATAGAGAATTAATAATGCCATTGTGGACAGTTTCCTTGAATTTCCTGGATTGAAAGCCCTTGGGTATTGTCAGACTTCTCCTGAAATACATCTTGTCAAGGGGAAGGATTACCCTGTGGTTCTAACTGGGAAGTGATTTCCATATCACTTCCTCAGAAGCTCTGGGCTATTGTTCAGCCACCTACTAGCTCCATGTAGGAGGTCAGAGCAAATGAAAGGAAAAAATGATCATTTCAAACAGGGTTTAGCAAAGCTGTTCTGAAGCATAGTTCAGAACTTGATGTCAAATGCATCCATATCTATCCACAAATGCGTCCTCTGAAATTGCGACAGCCTGATGGATGGGTTTGTCCAACATCCACTTTTAAAGAAACCCCTTTAAAAAGTGCCATACTTGCATTGATATATGAAAGCTGTAGCACATATGTGAGAAAACAAGGTAAAATAGCATCACAGAAATAACAATAGTATGTCAAACAGATCGTGCCTTTTAAATGACTGAGTGACCTGGGTCAGATATTGTTCACTATTTACTGGTAATACCAGTAACTATTATGTCTGAAGGAACAGTTTGGAAAGTGCATCTCTTAGATGGGAATTGTGGCAGCTTAATTTGATTTTTTTTCATTATTTCTAGAAGAGATGGATAAAACCTCTTAGAGTAATTGGGTTGCTCGATCTATTTCATATCTGACGTGATAGTAAGCTACAGCCCATTTCCTGGCACTTTTTTGCTCTAGCTTAAAGTATTCTGAATCATTCCACATTCTTCATTCCCCATACCCTCAGTGTAATTATCCTTAATTTTCTTCAACCTTTTTGTATTTTATATATATTTCTATATATGAACACAGATAATTTGTATTCTATTATTGTTTTATGTTGGTATCTTGTCTACATATTGACAAGATAATTTTCAGTTGTTCTTATATTAATTACTTAGTCTGATTCATTTTCTTCAGCTCCCTTTCCTTCTCTGTTGAAGCCAATAAGTGGGAGGTGTTATTAAGGTCTTTTCCATAGCTTGTGTCTGAGTGTACTTCAGAAATGCATTGTCAGATGTTGCATTCAAATATGTTGTTTGCTAATGAGTGATTTAAATGCTAGTTAGCTTGTTTGTTGTGGTCAGCATTATCTTGGTTATTATACACTGTTCTGGGAAGTCAGGATCAAGGGTGATTATAATGAAGTAAAGTGGAAAGGATCAGAGTAGTGTGGCAATGGAGTGATCCAATGTTGGTGATATCTCTTGGTACTGATAGCTGAAAGAAAACATTGTAATTGTTTGCCACATCTGCAGATATATTGTTATATGATTCCTGTAGTGACTACTTTAATTCATATAACTTTATTAGAGTTGTCCTTGTCCTTAACTTTATCTGCTTAAACTGATTTTCCAGCTCTGGCTCATACTTACGCAAGCTGGATTTCAGTTGTTAGTCAGATGTTTTGAGTTTATGCAACCACTTGATTTCCGATGTCAGGCATGTAAATAGTTTCTATGACTATTTGTGTTATTGATAATTATTCCTTAGGTCCCAAACATATAAACTTGGACTGTACTTCAAAGTACACTGACACTTTTATATCTCTACATTTAATCTAAATGGACCCTTTCCTTGTTAGAACTCTAGACTGTGAAGAAAAAACAGAGCTCACAAGTGGGAGCAGAGGATATTCTTTTGCACTGTTGGAGTCTGCCTGCAAACCTAGAGGTGGTACATAGACCAGCATGCAGAGACTTACTGAAGTGGTTCTGAGGTTTCTCCTTGGTTACAGATGACTGAAGGACTCCCACCCACCTGTTCTTGATACTTAACATCTCCAGATGAATCCTTCATCACTGTTGTGATGGAGGGAACAGGCTTTTGGAAGGAAATAAATATGAAAATCAAGGAGTGGGGGAGAAGTGGTGCATCTCCCTCTCCAAAACAGGTTTTTTAATGTTCTTTGATGTTTTTTGCCATTTTTCTCTCACTTTCTGTGAATGCTTTAATCCCCTCTTTGAAGTCAGGAATGGAAGCTTTATTATTCTCAGAGGAGAAAGTGAGCTAATGAGTCATTAAAAGAAAAATGCACTTTTTGCCAGACTTCAGGTACCGTTATCTCCACAGATGGCTCTCAAAGTAAATTGTTCTTAATGCTGGCAGACAGGTGGTTTTCTGAATCATCCAAAAGAAATCTGACATCTGAAATTATTTTCTGTTCTTACTAGGTCTTTAGTGTCTCTCATTCTCTGCCAATGAAAACATTTGTGATAACGAATGTTGTAATAATGTCATGCAGATCAAAGTAGGCCTGTCCTCATTTCAGCTTTCAGAACGGAAAAGGAAGAGTCAAATAAATGAGCTTTCCTCTTGATAAGCTTCCCTTTGCATTACTGTTTTGTATATCAGCTATACTTCATTCTAGAATCAAATCATGTCTCATGTCATTGTGTTGTTTTACAATCAGCCAGTTCAGATAATTGATCCAGTTCTGTTAAGGAGCATCCACTTAAAATATAGTATCTAAATGCTACATTGACTGCAGAAGAAATTTCTGTTGGCTTTGGACAATGTCATAAACAGTCTTCAAGTTTGAAGTCACTGTGTAGATTGGTATTTTTATGGAGCAGAGTATTTAGTAAATTAGCTTTCTGCCTTAAACCATGTTGCTGTACTTATTGTGTACATTTCTTTTTGGTAGTGGGAGGATTTTCTTTTTAGTCTTCTCTCTTTTTTCTCAGACTTATGAAAGATTGCATAAAGTGCTTTTGAAGACATTCATCCATTGATAGATATCAATTTTGACTCAAAGTTTCACCAGCAGTTGAAACCTCAAAACGTGAGTGAGGGGAGAATGGGGTTGGAATACAAATGTTCTGGCAAAGGAGCTGTTGGAGGTAGAAGGATGCTAGTAACAGATTATTTCTTGAGTTCTATTTTGGTGTTCTAGGTGCTATAATAGAGTTAATTAACATTTCTCTATCTAGTAGTTTAATAATTTTGCATAGAATCAGTGGATGCAGGCTTAAGTTTTTGTTATTAATCAAATTTAGTATTGCAAAAATCAAAAGAAATGTGATAAAATGTGGGCCATGTTTTTATCATGACAGTTAAACCTATGTTACACTGTCATGATTTAACCCCAGCCGGCAACTAAGCACCACACAGCCACTCGCTCACTCCCCCCCCCCCCGC
>NW_008794493.1:821326-828667 GCF_000699145.1 Aptenodytes forsteri
CTGAGCATGACGCCATATGGTATGGAATATCCCTTTGGTCAGTTGGGGTCAGCTGTCCCGGCTGTGTCCCCGCCCAGCTTCTTGTGCACCTCCAGCTTGCTTGCTGGAGGGGCAGGGTGAGGAGCAGAAAAGGCCTTGACTAGTGTAAGCACTGCTCAGCAATAACAAACATATCTGTATTATCCACACTGTTTCCAGCACAAATCCAAACCATAGCCCTCTACTAGCTACTACGAAGAAAATTAACTCTATCCCAGCCAAAACCAGCACATACACCTAAATTTAAGAAAAAAAAAACCAAACCAAACCAAACCCCCAACCTGGTTTAGCCTTTTTGTCTCTACATGTGTCACCTGCAACAGATTATCTCCAATCTTGCTTCAAGCAGTTTGAGATTGCTTTATTTGTTAGAAACTGGCAATATGCTAAAGCAGTCCTTTGTGTAAAGTGTGCCATTAATTACTAGCTTACATTAATTAAAGTAAATGCAATCATGAGGGCATGCTGGCAGTGTTAAAGCTAATGACCCAAGATATTATTGCTTAGTACAACTTTGAAGTTCATTCAAGAGATTTCAAACTGTAGGAATTAGGTTGAGGTATGTGGTCATAAATTCTAGAAGCCATGATTTTGGCCACTGTGGGATGGCCCTGATGGATTTCATGTCAGCTTGAATAAATTAACTGTATAGGTAATTGTCCAATGCTGATGTTTTTGCAAAAACTTGAATTTGCAAAAATGTGCATGCTCAGATTTTACATAAACATGCACTGTTTATATATGTTGATGAAGTCAAAAGCCCAAATTGCATTGAAGTATCCATTGTGCTAAGTGCTACATCAGCTTTAGGAAGACAGTGTCCTTACCTAAAATGTCACCAGCAAATTTAAGATGAGATAAAGGATGTGATCTAACAACAAAAAGACAGAGGAGAGATATAATAAAGTTGCAGTTGTAGATCATGATAGGCCTGAATTAAAGCTTATTGAAATAAAACATGTTCTAAACCTTCATTTACTTAAGGCTTTGGAACTACATTCAGTTTTACCAGTCTGAGTTCCACTTTTACATCTGAATTTATAGTTTCCAGGTTGTTGAACTATTTCTTGCGGGTGTCTTTAGATTATTAGAACACAATTGATTTGGAAGAGTGGGTTCATGTGATGGAAACTGGAGAGTCTCTCTCTAGTTCACTTCTGATAGTGTTTTGTAATTCACATGCATGGCTATTCACTGATATTCTGCCCAGGTGGTTTTTTTGGCTTCTAAGGATCAAAGTCTTAAATGTTTTTTTATGCATTGCATTAATAATCAAGCTGAAATTATAAGGATACCTGTATTGTCATTATTTGTTATATTTTTAATACCTTTCTTCTGCATTTGTCAGTTCTGTCAGTCTTGGAGGACTCTAAGTAGTTGTGCAACTTAAAAGAAAAACAGCCCTATCTAACTGTAATTTGTGTTCTGTGCCATCATATTGATAAAAAATGAAATCAATCCTATTTTCACAAAGCATCTTCTTGACTGCAGTAGTGTGTCAGTCCTAAAGTACTGAGTTACCACAGGTTGGTTCCAAAGCAAAATGCAAGTTTTATTTTATTGAATGAGCACTCAAAAGGTAAAGTGGGTATAGACCACTGTCAAAGACCAAACAAGTTTTGCCAACAGCAGGATCTTTTTATCTCATGTTAGTGTTTATCAGCAAAGCCATCCTTGTCCCATAAACTTAGGTCTGCAAGAGGTAGGATTAAACAAGTTGCTTAAGAGGCAAAAAATAGTTCAAGGGACCATTTTACTTCCATACCTCCATTTTATCTATTGATGAGATATGATGAAGCATTTGCAAGGGCAAGGTATGCTAGCGCTTAGTAAGAATATATGGATTAAGCTAGAATCTAACTCTGATTTCCTTAAATAGCCCGAATAAACTTTCTGCTAAAACTAGGGGTACAAAAATACAGATCAGTTTAATAGCCTCTTCTGAAACTTCTGTTTCTTTTGGGCACCATGGTTCTTAAATTTGAGGTTAATACACATAAACAAGACAATACTAACTTAAGTCATAACAGTGAGAAATTGTAACTGTAACAAAACAAATTACTTACAAAATAGATATGCATGTTATACAAAAAAAAATACAATGCATGTGAGTAGAGCTAACTGGTTAAGATGTTTTTGTGGTGTTTTTTTAGCTGTGTGTTGAATACAGTCAGTCTTCTGAACTGGTGAATGTGAGGTACTGCTCACATCAATGTTTCAGCTCATTTCCTTTCTTCAGTGAATAGCACTGAATCTGATCTTTATTAGTAAAAAGAATCTTGAAAAAATCTATGCTATCACCTTTTCTACTTAATGTTTAAATGATATCATTGAGGGAGATAAAAAGGCTATGCTGATAAAGGTGTGTAAGGATTTATTTTCATTACTCTAATGTTCTAAAAATTCTCCTTTTACCAAAGAGAAAAACTCATTGTGAGCACTTCTGTGTAAGAAGGGAAGAATGGGGAATTAAACTAATAGATTATAGCAATCTCTGTGCTTATGCTAACCTGCAATATTATAGAACTTTCTGTAGACTGAATCTTGGCTCAAAACTCATAGTAGTGTCTGATTTCCTTTCTCCTTAATAAGTTACTAAGGATGAAAAGTAGACCCTACAACATGACTGTCCTATAGAAAGGAAGTGATCAGAACCCTAAATCTGCTGCTTCTGTGAAATCCCATTGCTGTACTGACCCTACAAAATATTGGACACTATGCCCTTCCCTTTTAGAGCAGCAGACTTGAAATTTTAATCTCCCCTGTGTTGTAGGAACAGGACAGGCACCTGCAGTGACACGCTGAAGTTGTAATGGAATCTCCTGTGGTAGTTTGTACTGGAAAGCGATTTTGAGGCTGATTAAAAACTGCCCTTTTCTGCAAAATAACTGCTAGACATCTCTTTCCTGACCATGCTGGATATGCTTACAATGTTTGCCACAAGATTTGCGTGGACTTTTAATGTGCCTACCTTAGGCTGTAATTTTTTTCAAGGCTGCTATTCTCCTACATTCCTCCAAGGATCTATTACTTTAAAACTGTCTATCTTGGCTTAACTTTTTTCTTCAGGTTCAAATATTTATCAGAGAGCAGAATAACTCAATGTGACACATTTGCCCAAAGGACTCTGCAAAAAATCTGTGAATGATTATACATGTCTTGTAACTTCAGGAAGCAATGAGGGAAATAAGTGAATCCTCACTGAGGACACATTTCTCAGACTTCCTGCCAGCAAATGAAAAATCTCGGACATATATACCACATAAAACAGTAAAGAAATGACAGCAACCTTATTAGCTGCACTGTGGTAAATAGCTACCCCATTAGAGATGCTGGAGGGAGAAGGCAAGAAGAATGCCAAAAGACACTTATTTACAGCAAGAGTGGGGAATGGAGGAAGAGAAGTGGTGAAAAGAAATGAGTGAGTGTTGTCGTAGCCCAAAGGAATTAGATGAAGCTTTGATGGACCTCAGGCTCCTGTATTTCTATGCAACTGCAGCTCTGCAGTAAAACACTTGTCTGTATGTAGACCCCTGAACCTCATCATGTTCATGGCGGGATTGATTTAATAGGACAGTGCAGTTAATTAAACAAAGCATCTGCGAGACTGAAGCCATTCTAAAGGATTTTGTTCTTTCTGCTGGTAACTACACAAAGCAAGGAATGATTACCAGTGAAGAACTTCGTAGTGATAAAGGTACTGATAAAGAAAGGCTTTTCACTGCTGGTGTGTGGGATCAAAAGACATTTCCTTCAAGTTCAGAAGCTTCCTTCATGCCTCTGGAAGGATGAATGTCAGGGGGCTTTCTTACATTTTTAGGTCCCCCTGCTGGTTTTACCACAAAATAGAGTAATGTGACCAATACAGTCTTAATATCTGAGTTTAAAAAAAAAAAATCAAAACAAATATTAAGAAATAGCTCAAATATAAGAATGAATTAGTGTAGTAGTCTTATTTGTTTGTGGGATACTTGGTAGTCTTACAGAGATAAGATGTCTTTTTTTCAGCATATATAATAATGGGCCTCTGATTTTTGAGCAGACTTAAGTGTCTCCTCAGAATCAATGCTGCTAATCTAGTACAAACGGTATTGAAATCTTTGTGCCTGTAGCACGTAGTTCTGTGCTGAAGCCTCACTGATTAATACTGAACAGTTTCCCAGAAAGTAAATTGATTTTTAGAAATACTGCATCTATTCACCGCAGATGCCTGGTTATTTCAGAGTGCAGTGGTAACTGCCGTGCGGCTGTATTTCTAATGTTGGCGGAAACTGCTTCAATGAGAAACAGAAGTCTGCTGCATTTATTTCTGCTTCATACGTTCTAGCCATCTCTTTCATAGCTACTAAATCTGTATGGCTGAAGGACTTGCTGTGATACTCTAAATACAGCCTGCTAGAATTATGGAGTTCTGGTGTTTTTTTTCTTGTCAGTTGTTTCTGTTACTTTCTAGTATGTGTGTGTCTGTAATACAGAAAGAGGTGTCTTATCTAAAAAGGAAGGTAACAAAAAGCTGGCTTCATACTGAAGCTATTCAAGGCATGGCTCCTTTTATTTCTGTTTACAGGTTTCGACTCGGAGAGATTCTGGAGTTATTGCATATTATGAATGCTGTGTTGTAGTTTGTTTCAAGCAATGTGATTGATGAAACTGTCCAGAGGCATTAAACCAGTATGTTGAAAAACTGGCATAGACTCCTAGAAATATGTGTAAGTGAAGAAATTTAGTTCTGCATTCTCAATAACTTTCTAATTACCTCCTTTCTACACTGAGTATATTGTCTGTCTGTCATTCCTACTCTGCATATAGTATTCTTAATGTTAAAGGCCAATTTCTTAAATTTTCCCCCAAATGATAGTGTTGATATACCAGTTTAAAAAACAAAACAAACAACCTACCTATGCCAAGAAATCTTCAAACAAAGAGTAGACAATAATATTATGGTGGTGCTTTTAAAAAAACCCAAAACAACCAAAACCCAACAAAAGTCTATCAGTATGTTGGAACACTTAATTTCTGTGTTAAGTATTAGACTGTTATTTTGCAGCACGTAACTAATTTAAACCTGAATTACATTGTCATATTTACAAACTTTGAAATGAAGATTAATTCCAAACCTTTTTTCATTGTTTGAGGGATAATGACATTGGTGAATGGCTAGTTTTGGAAAATAACCTTCCTGGCCTCTGGAATTTAACCAGATGTTTTAGAGATACTGTCACAGGTTAGAATTTAATGGGAGTCTGTACTTGAGACTTCAAAGCTAATGTTGCTGGCTCAAGATATTCAGCTAATTTGCATTAACATTCAGGGCCATCTTGTTGGCCCAAATCTGCATGTGTGCAGATGAATCCCCTACAAACTGAAATAATAGGGCAGCATGGCAGGAAATTACTTTGTGCATAAATATTTTAACTTTAACACTGGTATCTGTTTAATCTTTATTTCTATCATGACTATATTACTCAATACTTCTTTTGAATTACATTAACAGAACATTTGGAAGATGTATACTGCAAGTTAGGATTGTATATGTAATGTGGAATTTATCATGGTGTATGTATTTGATTCTTTGGTAATAAAGCATTCTGCTGCACTTCTCTTCCCTCCCTGTATGAATTAAAATGTATTTGAATATAGGATACTACTGGGGTCTTCTGTGTGCCAAAAGAACACCATAACCACCATGCAAAAAGTAATTTTCATGGATACTTTAAGTTGTAATAGTAGTGCCAAAACCCTAAAGATAATTAACCAAGGATTTGGGAGTTAAAGACCTTTTAGGTCTTTATATAGGAAGGCATATATAATAAAATAATTCATTATTAAAGTAGGCAAACACTACTGACTGGAGTTTGGAATGGATGTTTCTTCTAAATTGTTGTCTGAGGTTTTCCTTAGCCAAGGAGAAGAATAAATTATGCTAACTGTTCATCTGCTGATTTGCTGAATTGAAGAATAGGGAGATTCATTATAGTTCTAATTTTAACATGCTAAGTAGAACGTCATACACCACCTCATAGCAGACCTAGATCTAACTGATAATAACACTGTAAGTCCTTGTTCCTCGTTTTCAATTGCTTTGCTAAACTTCTAATTACTTGCTACGTTTCCTGATCATTCTAACTGCTGAATTTATGCTTCAGGCTGGTTGTATAGGTGTGCTTCAGCCATGTTTAAATTAACACAGGGAGAAAAATATGGTGTTGAGCTTCCGCAAGAAAAGGTGCAGACTCTGGGGCACTTGAGCTTCTTTCCTAGTGATTAGATGAAGAGAATGGGACTGGGATTATAAACTATAAATTTGGAAATAGAGGTCAGTACTTATGAGAGCAGCCTCCTCTGAAGCCTTGAGTGTGGAACCTTAAGACACATCCATTCTGCAGCTTAAAAAATAATAGTAATCCAAACCAACATAAGCTGAATCGTAAGACTTTTTTAAGTGCTTGACATGCAGGATTTGTATGTATGACTTAATGCATGTGCTCATTCTCCTGTAGGAGATGGTGTCATGGGTAATATAAAAGCCAAAGCACTTTTGATTTACAAAAGACTGCATCGTGACATGGGTGATGGTGGAGAACACAAAGATGGAAGCCTGGGGCTTTTGGAATTGGGATATAAAAGAGAAATCTGCTTTTGGAGATGAAGCAGGAGGTGGGAGGACACCTTTCAAAGCAACTAAGCAAGTTACTCCTCTGTAACAAAGATTCTGACAGTAACTTATGAAATAATTCGTGTTATTGGGACATGTAGTTTTGAAGCAGCTTTTAATCTAATTCATAAGCTATTTTTCCTAAGATTAGTTTACACAGCTTTGTTCTTGAAGTTCTCCAAGTTTCTTATGTATTGTTTTTCTCTTCATGGAAGGAAAGATATCCAAGACTAGAGCCTCAATTAATGTAAACCAGAATAGCCCTATTTATTCAGTGTTTTCGAGACTACTTATGTTATGAGTAAACCTGATTCCTGTCCTCTAGAGTTTGTCAAAAATCTTTCTGGGGAATTAATTGTAAATCTAGCAGTAGGTTACACCCTATCTTTTTAAAAGATTGTAGGTGGTTTTCAAGTGACAGTTCTTGCCTACACATTTTAGAATATATTTGAATATGAAAGAGTTGGTGTTGTGGTCTAACCCCAGCTGGCAACTAAGCACCACACAGCTGCTCGCTCACTCTCCCCGCAGTGGTTTGGGGGAGAGAATTGGAAGGGTAAAAGTGAGAAAACTCGTGGATTGAGATAAAAACAGTTTAATAATTGAAATAAAATAATAATAATAAAAGACTATACAAAGCAAGTGAT
>NW_008794493.1:828697-834859 GCF_000699145.1 Aptenodytes forsteri
TGGTATGGAATGTCCCTTTGGCCAGTTTGGGTCAGCTGTCCTGGCTGTGCCCCCTCCCAGCTTCTCACTGGCAGGGCATGGGGAGCTGAAAAGTCCTTGACTAGCGTAAGCATTACTTAGCAACAACTAAAACACCGGTGTGTTATCAACGTTATTCTCATCCTAAATCCAAAACACAGCACTGTACCAGCTACTAGGAAGAAAATTAACTCTATCCCAGCTGAAACCAGGACAGTTGGTTTGTGAAATCCTTGTTACAAATTTAGAAAGATGTTTAGACTTAAATGGATTATGATATTGTATTAATATTTATAACCAGTTTTAGAAGTTAAGAACTTCAGTTGTGTAGGAGGGCCTTCTACAACATGATATGTCATGTTTAAATATATAGGTTTTTTGTATGAAGGAACCTGTTCTTTGTTTTAGATACTTGCTGTGGTTTGAGCTTCTGCATCTGATTAACAGATCAGAATAGGAGTAGTAGCTTTATGGGCTTAGATACCAACTTAATTACCAGCTTTTAACATGCAACCTGGTACTTTTATTAGCTTGGCATATAGAAAAGTCTAATGAGTTCTGTTTTGCATTATGCTGTTCCGGAAAATAGGTGGTAGTGGTTAGGGTGGGTGTTGTAGGTTTTCTGTTCCTTTTCAAAAAAACATAGGCTGAAAAAGCAAAGTTGGCTCTTTGAGAAAAATATTTGAATTATTTTATTGTTATAAGGCATGCAATATTTTCAGTTTCAGGATAGGTGGATATGCCTGTTGAAGTATACTATCCTTGCTCTATGTAGCCCTATATTATGATTTCAAAGATATTGTTAAGGCAATTTATGAAGAATTTACGAACTGAGCTGAATTATTCCCTTATTTCCTGTCTGGTTTTATTGAATAGCCTATTGCATTCTTTTTGCTGCAGCTCTACAGACTAATTCCCAGTGCTTTTTAAGCTCTTCAGATTTACCTATTTCCTGTTCCTTGGACATTTAATGTCATCTAATTGGTTCTCAAAAAAATCACAACCTTTTTCCTATCTTGAAACGCTTACCTGTAACTGGCTTGCTTATCTAAGTGTTCATAATTTTCAGGGGAAACAGTTGCTAAATTGCTGCTCATGGAACAACTTAGTCAAAATTTGTAATTAAATTTTTAATTCACCTGAGAAATGTCATGAAAAGACTAGTTGCTGTGTCTTCAGGCCCAGTATGCACTCCAAACCATATGTAACTTCATTTTGTTTCATTACCACAGCTATACATTATAGATGTCTCGACAGTAGCAGAAAACCTTCTTTGGAAGAAGTCTACATAGATTTAGTCTGACCCATACTGTCTTATTTTCTTTCTGAAGTACTGCTTGAAGGTCACTGTGAAGTGGTCAATAATTAATAACGTAGCTGTCTGCCGGGGAACTAGACCTGATTACCCTTGATATGCCTTCTACATTAATGTTCCTAATTCCCAGGATGTGCCTCCCATGTGGAACATAGGGAAGGAGCTGTTCTCTGACTGTATCTTTTTACTTGGTTTATTTTTGAGAGAGAATTTCCAGAATCTGAACTTTACTAGCAGCTCTGCATTTAAATTATACTGCTTGAGAGACCAGAGAGAAAGAGATCAAAGCCTCCAGCTCAGTTTCTGTGTGCTGCTTTAGAAATGTCAAAAAGACTAGTTGCTGTGTCTTCAGGCCCAGTATGCACTCCAAACCATATGTAACTTCATTTTGTTTCATTACCACAGCTATACATTATAGATGTCTCGACAGTAGCAGAAAACCTTCTTTGGAAGAAGTCTACATAGATTTAGTCTGACCCATACTGTCTTATTTTCTTTCTGAAGTACTGCTTGAAGGTCACTGTGAAGTGGTCAATAATTAATAACGTAGCTGTCTGCCGGGGAACTAGACCTGATTACCCTTGATATGCCTTCTACATTAATGTTCCTAATTCCCAGGATGTGCCTCCCATGTGGAACATAGGGAAGGAGCTGTTCTCTGACTGTATCTTTTTACTTGGTTTATTTTTGAGAGAGAATTTCCAGAATCTGAACTTTACTAGCAGCTCTGCATTTAAATTATACTGCTTGAGAGACCAGAGAGAAAGAGATCAAAGCCTCCAGCTCAGTTTCTGTGTGCTGCTTTCTCTCAGTCTCTCTCCACAACTTCTCATCAATTCTATACAGCATTCTCCAGATTAACTTGAATGCAGCTACAGGTCAGACTATTAGTCCCAAAATTTTTTGTATTGCTAGGTATGTCCCATCAGAACAGACACCAAGATTCATAAGTATCTTGGAAAAATATGCAGGGGAAACTAAAAAGTATTGTGAAACTGATGTAGCGCTACTTGTATGTCTACTTATATGCTGCTTCATAAAAAAAATATACACACTGGGGGGGGGATCAGATACTACAGACAGAATACAAATAGTTACATACTTAAATTCTAAAACATTTCCAACAATTTATGCTACTTCACTACTGTATATTCTCATTTTATCTCACAACTCTTGTACTACATCCCTGCCTTATTTGGCAATTTAAAAAAACAACCCTCCTCAGAGTATTTGAAAGGAAACAATTGCCTTTCTCATGCATTTGAAGACTTTATCAATATTGCTGCTGCTTTCGCTTGACAATTTTCAAATTACCTTGTAGAAGGTAGTAATAGAAACAGACTAGCAGTGAGTTCATAAACATTCATGCTGTTTCCTAAACTTTTCACACTTGCATCTGCATGTTTTTGTACAATGTCCTCATCAAAAAAGTGACTTTAGAAGTTTAATATTGAGGAAGACCTTGAAAAAGATCATATAAGTTCTCTAAATTATGTTGGCCCTTAATATTTTTTCTCTGTAGGTGCAGGTGAATGATATAGAGTTTGTTCTATTAAAATATTGATTTGATCTGGAAACTTACTGTGTTTTAAAGGCTAATCAGTCTTATAAATGTGGACTACAAATGGGTCTGAACATTCTGCACTTCAACTCCTGGGACATTACCACTAATTTCCTTTGATAGAGAATAATTTGCTGTCTGTTCTCAGTTTTTCTTCCTCCCCCCTCCCCGCAACACATTGTTCCCTGCAGTTGAGAACGATTTGAATTAGTATACACAAAAATGTTTTTTAATGTTTTTCTGGCTATACTGTATGCCTGTACTTCTAATGACTTTAACTCAACTGGAAGAAGGGTGTTTCAAAGCGTCTTTCTTCAAGCCATCTCTAGCTTTTATTTTTCTTTGTGTGACTGTTGGAGCCTGAACTAAGAATTTTCAGTTGCGATATGGTAACAGAGAAATTCTGAGCCAAATATTTATAAATCTATTGCACAGTACTCCAGTTCAGAGCCTAGAGCTGAATACAATACCACATCAAAATCAGAATCTTGAAAATACAATACCACGTCAAAATACCATGGTATTGAATACAATACCACATCAAAATCAGAAGCTTGAAAGATTAAAAAATATTAGGTATTTTTTTAATTGTGGACTGTTCTTGTAACAGTTTATCATTAACATGCTTTTTTCTTCACGTTTAGAATTTGGGAGAATTTTAGCTTAAACTCCTGTTCACAACTGATGTATATTGAAAGCAGGCAAAACAAAATTCCCCAAAGCTTCCAAGTTATACCCAATAAGATATGAGGGTTGCGGGAGAGAAGACTGCCAACAAATGTTGACTTTGAGAATATAAAGCACTAAGCTTGCATTGCAGAACATTACAAATTTATAGATGTCTTTCGATACATGGTGTATTGACTGAGTTTTCTTCCTTTACCATTTTGAAAGGAGAGATGAAATAAAATATCCTGGCAGGTCTCTGTCAAATGTGTTCATCTTCCCTTCTTCATAATCTCTTAGCATAGATTAAGACATTTTTCTTTCCTTTAAAGATGCAGCTGTTTAATTTTTTTCTCCATTTTTCCATACCATAATGGAAATTCACTGCTCTTTCCAAAATGCTGAATAGCTGTGCAGAGACTGAAGGAGAACAGTCGTTAGAATGTGCATGTGGTTTTGTCAGATGCTTACAGGATTGTGGGTAAATGACTGTGATATTCAATTAGTATGGTATCTCGAAGCCATAGTGCGCTCTCAGGGCTTGAACGAACTATCCTTACCTGACTTGCATGAGACCCCATGCGTTTTTATTACTAATGAGTAAAGCTTAAAAGTGCTTCAGCCCATGGAGAATGAAATGTTCTTCACTCTTATGTTCTTAAAATCCCTACAGAATTCTGTGTTTCAATGCAAGATCTTAAATGCTAATTACATCTCTGGGGATCTACAGCTATGTACATACTGAAAGCACATAATACTGGTGCTTTCTTTTGTCAAACCAGCTTCAAAGGGTCAGTTGTTGGCTAGCTCAGGTGATCATGTATGACCAGGTCATGAAGTTGAAGGGGCTGAATGCTTCTATTTATTATCTTCACTGGTATAGTAGCTAAGGGAGAAGATCATGAGTGCTCATGTAGAAATTTTGGTAATATAACGGGTACTTGGAACATCCTGTTGGCTGCCAAATAGTAATCATATTTCATGCATCGTCTGCTTGCATACCTACAAGAATGGACAGCAGTGCAAGCTTCATTCTCTAACATCAGTTTCTGTTGCTAGATGGCTTCTTTTTGCGTTCCAAGGTGTCCTAGAACTGATCATTGTGGAGTCTGCTTTACAGCATCTCAAAACACCTCAACACTGTTAACTAGGGGCTGAAAACTACTTAAGTGAACACCAAACTCTTGTAACAGGAGAGAGCTCTGCAAGAGGGATTCTGGAATGATTCTGTTCTTTGCATGAGCAGTGGAAGCATAGACATTTGAACTCTGGTTATAATGGAATTGAGAAGTTTGGGATTATATAGAGTGATTATCTGTAGTAGATGACAAGATCCAGTGATGGAGATAAAAATGTACTGTCAGAAAATTTTTGACCAGCTCTAAATATAAATAAGGCTACAAGAATGGTACTTTTCAGATCTAGCTATAGCCATCTCTCTGAGCTTAGCTTTTCCTTAATCCCTTGAGATTTCCTATAAAACCAATGAAATACTGAAGATTTTGTCAGTTTCTGGACTATGTACAATGATCACACATTAAAGAAAAGCTTGTTAAGTTTCTCATTGAGATATTTCTGGTGTGACAGGGTTACTAGTCTGAATATTGCATGCCCTCTTCATGCTTGCACTGCCTTGAAAGTGCCTGCAGGAACTAATAAAGAGAGCTGACTGATTATTTTCATTCCTGAAGTGTCACATTTTGAGTTACTGTGCAGTAGCATGCTTTACCTTACTGCAGGTTTATACATTAAAAGAGAAACTTGTCAACATGATCTATGTCCCATTAGTATCTAGTCATCTTAGCAAGCAGAGATGGCTGGCATATGAGAAGCCTTATACCCCATAATTCAGCAAGACAAGAATAACCAAAATATCTTCTGGATTAAATGCTTGTTCTGCAATTTATAATTTTTCAGTTCTTTATTGACTGAAGTTGAAAAACTGTAAAACCAGTAGCAAGTTCAATTTATTAACTAATATATTTATGCAAAATATAATTTAAGAAACTATTTTCCTGAAGTTAGAATAAAAAGGAGCTGATTTTTTTTGAGGCAAAAACTCATTTTCACACAAAACCAATTTTCTGCCTCTGGTTTCCTACAGTTATTTACTATCTGTTTTTGGAACGTGAATCTTTTAGAAATGTGAATCATGGGAATTTTCCTGACATGGGACCTTCTTTCTTCCCTCCTCCCTCCCATACTACAATGGGTTATTGATTCTGACAGGTGACCAAGAATAACTTTTTCCTGAGCAGAGATTAAAAATCAGAAATAAAACTTAAGTTTCCAGAAAAGTAAATACTATGCCAGTCCTTCTATTCAGTATAGTTCTGATCCATAATTTATATGTGCTTACAAAACTATAACACACCATACCAGTCTATTGTCCACTCCTAAATTTTTAAATTATTTCTCACTCTGTCCTGAAAAAATTAACCTCAGCCCAGAAAAAAATATTTATAGGAGAGGATGCTTAAGGGAAGAAAGAAAAAGGTGGTAGGTGGTTCATATTCACTATTGTAAACGATGACATTTTTACTGTTTTCTACCATGTTATTTTGTATTTTTTTCCTGGCCATTATTTTTCTTTATAAACACT
>NW_008794493.1:834900-884626 GCF_000699145.1 Aptenodytes forsteri
CAGCTGGGGTTCTTCCTCTTATCCCTCTGTATCACACTTTGCTCAATATATTACAATATTTCTACAAAATTGCTGAATACACTTTGGAGCTGAAATACATATATGAAGAATTTATTTACCATAAATGTTTTCTGAAAGCTTCTAAAATATTACTTTAGTGAGAATCAATGTGATACAGGGATATAAGTCTTTTGTTAAAGAAAATTGAAGTATTATTTCCAAATCCACAGTTTAACACTCTTTATTTACAGAGTATTGTATTATGATGCCCTTAAAGCAATGAACAAGCCTTCTGTACATCTCTATTGGAGACTGAAGTTCTTCTGATGGCCATGAGTCACTTTAATATCAGATATTCACAAACACAGGATATTGGTTTGGCAATACATTCAGAGCACTATAGACTGATTATTTCATCAGTGCCATAATATTTTCTTTTGTAGTGAATTAACTTAAAAATGCTTGGATTTTTTTCAACTTGAAAATGGTGATTAGAGATCTGGAAGAAGGAAAAACCTACTTCCTTCTCCTAGTGCTGACAAATATTAAGCACCTCAAAAATAACAAAATTTACTTGAGGAAGAGGACTTGTGGCATTAACCCTATAACCCTTATTTGCTGTATATCATAACGCACCCTTTCAGTGACTGGTAATATTCTGAGAATTACTGAAAATTCATGTAATGTCTTACTGCTGGTTACACACTATCAATGCAAGTCTCCCAAACCACACTTCCTACCATAGTAACTTTATTTCTGTTTAATTCAAATAAGTAACTTTGGGCATGTGGCAAGAACTGAGTGATCTGGTTCATAAGTGAAGAGGCTAAAATAGAACAGGCAGCTACAATTTTCAGAATTCTTTGGTGTTACTGGGGGGTATGGTACCTCAGGGGTAGTGTGCTAATCGTAATAAAAAAAATTGTTCAAAAATTCGTTGCAACTGCTTTGTCAGTTCTTAATTTTTCTGAGAAGCGTTAAACGGAGTTACAAGACTGCATAGACATTTATGTGACTCTAATGTAACTCTTGTATGCAATCTTTCCACTTCATTAATAGCTCCCTTCCAATTTTAAAACCTGTGAATCATGAGCAGCTGTATAGTGCTGATATTCAACAAACAATGTATAAATACTTTAAACTAATCTGGCACACTCTTAAACAATTTAAATAAGTGCTATTAAATAAACTACCAGAAAGCCTCCATTTAGAGTTTCACAATGCCTTTCTTATTGTTGTACAATGACGTTTGTGGAATACTAGAACGATTTGTCTGCAGCACAAGTTACTTAGCTTAATATTTGTGATGTAAAGCATATGCAGACTGACTTGTTCACATAAAATCTTCCTCTGAGGCTAGCTTTCTAAACTAGTGTTTACTAAATCAAATAAATACTAATTTTTTTGTGTAGTACAAGTCAACTTAGAACAAAAACTTTGTGGCTTCCTGCTTGCTAAGATGTTGCTTCTCTTGTCAGCATTTACTAGACTGAGAAAATCCCTCTGTTCAGTACTCTGATTCCAGATTGACTTCAGGGCTTGCATACCAGACCAATACATGCTTGGAGAATAGAGACCCAATATTGCTTTCTAAAGCTGCCTATTGCTTGACCTCCAGCACTGTGGATAGTAATTCCTTCAGTAGGACCACTTCCAAAATGTACTTGTAGTTAAGAATGTCCTTACAGGATTAAGATTCACCTATCTCTCCAGCTAGAAGCTTTGCCAGCAGCCAATATCTTAAAGATATGAAAAGGATATAAAATATTACCCAAATTCTCTGAAAGGCTCTTACTCATCTCTTAGGCATGTTTAGGCAAAGAATGGATTTCATTTTTCAAATAGACAAATTATAGCAAAGGTAATGCTAGTGCTGAGACCTGCACTGATTGAAGCAACTAGTTTATCTGGGTACCTTCATGACCTTGATGGTACAATGTAATTCAAATGTCCCTGGAGTGGGTTTGAGAAGATTACATTCCTGCTGGTGGATGGCAGAGGGCATGTGAAAGATGAGCTTTTCTGGATGCAGATGCTGACAGGTTAGAACAACCTCTCATCTTTGCTGTTTGTGGCTGATTGTTTTGTATATACTTATAATTAGTGGTCAATATTATACAACTGGAATTCTAATAGTATGCTTGCACACCTCATGATTTTCTCCCTCTTGTTTGGAAATATATATTTGTTCTATTTGTGCAGCAGGCTTTTATTTTCCAACTGAGCAGATGCTAGTGTGACAGCAGTGCCCACCCTTGGGGTATTGTTAAGAGGGGGGGCTGTGTGCCGGGGTCAAGCCGGCAGCTGCCCAAACACAGTCCACTATGCAAGGAGATGGCTCCCTGTCACCAGCTCTGCTGGCTGAATGGAAGGACTTTGGGATCAAGTCCTGGAGCACCGGCAACACCTTTCCCATGCTGGTATGGGATGGGGAGGGAAAAGCAGAGTGCTGCCATGGGATGCAGCAGGTACAAGATGGGCTTGCTGTGCTGCTGTCTGTGTTCTGTAGACTGTCGTAAAATGAAGCTAACCCCTTGCATGTGCAGTGATCCCTGGAGCAGTACTGCACATTGTCACTTGTTTAAATGATGCAGCTTTCCTCATACTGTCATAGTCCATGAGAACTTGTGACTAGATTGCAGCTGAAAAAAGGAAAGAGCATGGCATAAGTTTGTGTTCCCTCAGTCCCAAATCCTCTGACGTTGGCAGAGGAGAAAATTAGCTCATGTTTTTCTTGTGTCTTATTTGCTTGGTCTTCTACTGTGGGTGGAGTTGGTTTTTCCTCTAAGGTCTACTTGCTTTCCTTTTCTCTTTTTATTTCTGTTTTCCTCCTCCTCACAGAAGTAGCAAACAAACAACTACCCCTCTTCCTACAGTGGTTTTTTCTGAGCATGGCAAAAAGAAAAAGTAGGCTCCTGGCTTCAGTAAGGCTGTTCATATATAAAGGGTTTTCAGGCTGAGGACTACAGAGTGCAGTAGTTTGAGGATTACGTGTAATAAGATTCTGTCATGAAGTAAACACCATACAAGATGGCACTTAAAGTGAAACATAGCCTAGATTTACCAAGGACTAAAATCGATATGATGTTTCATTGCAATCGGATGCCAAAGGAGGCTGCTGTTCATATTCATGGTATTTCACAGATGACAGTGTGCTATTTTTCTTCCATAAAGAAGGACTTATGTAAGTTTACTTGTGCCTTGTCTAGCAAAACAAATCAAAACATTTAGGCTGCTATAAGAATGTTCTGGCAAGGAAAACATTAGCACAAATAAGGTACATTTATTCAACTTTAAATCCTAGATTTTTTGCAAAAGAAAAGTATCAAGTGTAGTTTGCAGAGGCAGCTGGGATATGAACAGCTAAGTTACTTGCCATGTTTAGCACAGTTCAAACCCATATTACTCATATGCGAGTTCATTCTGTCTTAACTAGAAGATAAATAAAATTGCTTTATATGGCATTGATATTCTAACAGCTTTTCTCTGTCTTCAGTAAAGCTGAACTTCAGCTTTGGTTTCTCTTCAGGGGCTGATTATTATGACAATTACTTGAAATAATTTATTCCCGATAAAATACATCATCTTTTGCTTAAAGGTTGCATGATCACAAATTCCTGTGATCAAAGTTAAAATGGCACCAGCCCTGATTTATAAAATGCCTGACAGATAAGTGACTTAAACTTTTGGCACTGTGTTAGATCTCAGATTGCAGTCACTCACTGCACTGGCATTGCAGCAGGGGTTACAGCAGGTTTTCTGTTACTGTTTTACTCAGTTTAACAGTAGAGAGACATCAATGTAGACAAATGCCAGAATAATTCAATGATTACAATAAAAATTGTAATAAACAAGTACTAAGGGTTTGTTCCTGACAGGAAATTCTGCTTTATGGATGAAAGAATGGTTTGAATTTGGTGATAAAGTTTACAATTGTCTTAGAAATAATCAAGATTTTTTTACAGGAAAATATGCAATAATTATTATTTTCAAGAGCTAAACATGTAATAGGTTTGCAGATCAGCTATATCCATAGGGTTATTATGTATCAGTTGGTAGTTTTGGGAGTTTTTAATCAGTATGTTTTTATAGAAATTTCTTTTTCCAGAAAGTCACTTGAGGATGATGGAAACTCTACAGCTCTGACAAGATCAGATTTAATGGTTTTAAGAGTATTTTTAAAGAATTTTGGGCTATTGTTTTGCCCAGCTGAATTAAGGTTCTAATTGGCACTGGCCCCTTGTAAACATGCAGACACACACAGAATTAATTCCCTTTTGAAGCAATTTCTCTATGATCACAATGAATTATATGCCCTTAATTACTTGTTACCATTTATCCTGAAATAGAGAAGGGTTTCAAAAGTATGACTTCTGTTTGATGTTCATCTCTGTTCTTGAATTTACCTCTTAGCAGAACATGTACATTGCTGCATATTTGTGCTACTATGTTTGCTGTTTTATAATTACAATAAGGGCAATCTAACAGCAATGTCCCCTCTTTTTATGACTAAACCTTGTTTTTTTAATTTCTCACCATAAATTGAGCTACTACTTTTCCTCCTGGAAATAAATTCTGTTATTTGGTCACTTTACTGTGCAGTCTTGTACACAACATCCCAAATGTTATTGCTAGTCTCTGGTGTGATTTAACTTAATCCATACAGATTTCATTATGATTAATGGTATCTGGGCCTATATATCCTGATTTATTTAATGTTTTAAGTATATATTTAATTATTAATGGCATTCTACATATTTTCTGAGGAATGAATTGTAGTGTTTGGATTAGGTTGTGAATAGTGAAGAACATATAGAAAATTAGTAAGGATGTAGATTTTATTTTTATTAAAGGGCATCTTGATACTTTCCTAGTGGAAGTATAGCGATGCTGTGAAAAAGTTCCTAACATGGTAAACTATCTGTAAATGTGGTCTAAAGCAGAGTAGGGATGAAGAGTAGGGATCTTCTTTTCTTGACACACACACCCCCCCACACCCCCCGATTATTTTTTTTAAATCCTGATTCAGTTTCTTACTCTTTGCAGAGTTGTGGAAGACCACCTTTAAAGAAATGGGCAAATGGAACTTTCCTTCTGTAAAACTACGTTAGTTAAATTTCTGTTAGGTGCAAAGTCCCTGCTCATTTCCTCTGTAGAAATAGTGGAATCTTTCCTGAACCTCGCTAAACTAAAGGCTTAGAATTGCAGTAAATATTCAATTAAAAGAGAACTGTAATTCTGTAGAACTTAACCTATAGTGACAGAACTATTCTAAGGCTGTGTGTATGTGGTGGCTGCTTATTCTGATGTTTCTGTATGGTTTTGAAATATAATATTGAATCTTTTTGTAAGGGTTTGGATCATGAAACTAGATGCTTAGTTTAACAGCCTCAGTCAAAGACTAGCATTTAAATGACTCAAATCTGAAGGCTAAAGCTCATTTCTCATAGCAATGAGCAGAGCCCACTGAAGCAGCTAATAAGGAGACTCTTTGAAAAGTGAGAAAGCAGTAGAAATTACTAACAAAGACAAAATCAATAGACTAAAACAGAATTTTTTATAACATTCCCTTGAGTAAAAAGCCTGTACAGAGCCTGTAAAAAGTATGTCTAATGGAGTGTAACTATATATTGACACCGAATATATTATATTTTGAAATTAATTAGCAGTAGGACAATCAAGCAATGTTTGTGACTTGTCAGTGTGATATTGCATGTTACTTGTGATAGTCAGTTTCCTACATTAGAAAATATGAAGAGTTCTTTCCAGGCTCAAAAAAGTCTTGAACTGGAATTAAGCATTTAAAGCTGATTGTAGTATTGTAGTACCCAAACGGAGTTAAAATTTCTATTTCAAAAAGCCTCCCATGTTTTCCCTTCAACATACGGGAACAGAAAATTCATTGGTTAAAGCAGGGAGTCTAATTGCTTTGATACTAATTACCAGCTGTAAGCTTCCAGTACTTGACACAAATCTGAATGTTTGTCCACAGATGGATTGGATTTTAAAAAACAAATGTTTCTTACAGACTTTTTTGCAAAGAAAACTCTGTTAAACTTACCTGTTGTATCTTCTTGTGAGGAACAGCTGAAATAGTTTTTGAAGCTGACAAATCTGTTTGTAACAAGTTTACCAAAGTCTTTGTCAGGCTCACCTTTTTCATTTATGTGATTAAATATATACTGTATACTAAAAGTGCTCTTCATCAAGAGAACATATTTTTTTGTTTATTTTTTGCTCCTTTAATATAGACTTAGATTCAAGCTGATTCTCTTAATTTAGTATAAACATGTCATAAACCACAATAAATAGACATAATTTTAAATTTTGATTTCTGAAAGATGGTATTCTAAGACATATTTTTCCTTCTGCATTAACTTTTGAAATTAAATGGGTGTTCCATCTAACATGCCAAAAAATATTCTTGTAATTGAATTACCATGTTGCATTATTGCTAAAAAAGACAGTAATTTAAGGTTCATGCTCTTAGACTTTCTTATTTTGTTGTTCTTTTGTGTTGTTTTGTACCCTAACCTCTCTGTACCATGATTCTACTTCAATCCACTGTTACCCCATAATATCAGCTTGAAAACCAGCTTCTCAATCTTACTTCACCACTTGTATTTTTATTTCCTGTGCTCCTTACTTTGTGAAACAGTCAGAAATCCTTCTCAATGTTTACCTTCAAAATCCTTCTTAAGACTTGATCCTCCTGTGGTGCCTAGAGGCATCATGTGTAACGTTACACATGTTAACTTAATTTACCGAACTTTGAATTTTGTAACTTTTAGTGTGTTCATTGAGAATGATTAAGTGTCACTGCATTTTTTTTGTTGTTTTAAATCTGGTAGAATTAGTTCTTAACTTCAGAATCTGCTAAGGCTAAAGGGCTTGAAATGCAATTGTTTTGATTACAGGAGTCTGACTACTGCCTAGCAAATATACAGCTGAAAGTATGAGATCCAAATTTTATGTGTGAAAAAATAATAAAAATGAGTTGTCAACACTGCTTTGGTGACTACTACTAACAGCTTAACTCAGGGCCTTTTGCCTTCTTCCCTGTTAGTATTGATCATGCAAAATAATATCACAATGTGCTCCTGTATGCTAAAGAGATGAGTGTACAGATTTTACATCAATATTATCATTAACATTGACATAATGCTTATTTAAAAATCTTTGTGATGAATAGAAAAGCTGTACATCTGTCTTGGGGATTCAGGGTGGGAGATTTAAGATAATTCCTCTGGACCAGTTGAAAATGCCATACAGGGCTGAAAGAGTTACGGCTTAGAGGTTATTTTTAGACAATTGCAATTAAAAGGGATTAAGCAGCTGCTTAAAGAAACCTTAATTTTCTCTGTGTGCCTATATGGTTTTGATCCTCTCTTCTGTATTTGAACACTCTCAATATTGAGAGCCAAGTCCCAGCTTGTTCCACTTATGGCTACTAACGTGTAAGATCAGAGGAACTGGGCTTCATTGGAAAATACTTCTACACTTCTAACTATGCTATGAACGTCAACAGAAGGCTCCTGGTAGGAGTAGTTGTGCACTCTAGATAAAAGGAATTACCAGTTGCTGGGTGAGCAGATAACGATGAACACTGATTCAGATATGTAATGCCTAATCTTCTGTCACATTGACGATTTTCAGACCAACTACTGCTCTGCTTAACAAAGTATACATCTACAGGGGTAGATCTTCCCAAATAAGCCATATGACCATTACTGGGGGGGGGGGGGGGGGGGGTTTGTTTTTTTTTTATGTTTTTTTCTTTTTAGATTATTCTTTCTAGCTGATTAAAATAAACTTCTGATCTCTACTTTGATATTTCAGTTTCTTGAACTCTGAAAGTATTCGCCACCTTACTTCCCCATATAAACACAATACTCTCTTTAATACTGCCAACTGTGACCATGATACTTTAGAAGAATGAGACAAAGACAGAGCTTGTTCTCTCCTGCTAACCTCCTAGCTAGTTTGCTTGTAAAATTAACTCTTATGTAATTAATGTTATAATTTCATTCAGTTAAGAATTGCAGGAAAATATGCTAACTAAAATGTAATGCATTTCAGAACACTGTCCTCCTTGGTCATACCTGTGCCTAAGGTGCAAATCCAGATATAGAGCACTGATAGCAGAAAGTCTTCTGGTAGAGGACGAAAGCAGTTGGTCATGGGCTTTGTCTGACCTGCTGAGCTATGATTTGGGTTACAGTCATCAGAGAGCCACTGCAGGGAATTAGTCTGACTAGGAAATATAGTCTTTTGTATCTAGATGGTATCTGACTCCATAGTCCTCCTGTAGTTCATATCTGACCTGTAGGGAGACAACAAAAAGCAGACAGCTTTCACCAAAGTCATCTCTAAATGAGAGAACATAGTAACAGTGTCTGGGAATGTACAGGTGGTAATTAGTTCTATCTACAGGAATCTCTGCTATTCCAATAAATAATTTCCACATTCTGAGGAAGAGTTTTTTTCTTAAACTAGAAATCTGTTTTACTGAATGTAGTATCAGTCTTTTCTTTTGCTTTCAATCTACTTGGTGGATAATCATCAAATAGCCTCCTAAAGTATTTGAAAATTTGCCTGCAGCTGGTTCAGATCTTATCATATGTCTCTAATGGTTGCATTTTATCAGAAGCTTGTGGACAGCCAGATAAGGGAAGCTTATGAATATGAATTTCCATGGTTTCACATGACAAAACTCATAACATAGAAAAACCGGAGTGAACACTTCAACCCTAGTTGAACAACTCCATAATTTGGTTATTTTGGACAGGCTTTCATAAGGCTACCAACCTGTTGGACCTGTGATCTAAAGTTGTTTAGCTTAGTTTATCTACTTAAATTATTGGTTACAGTAGTAGCATTAAATACATAACAAAGCCATAGTAAATACAATGTATATACTTGTACAGCATCATGATGAAGAATAGAAGTCCTATATTACCTTCAAGGTAACAAATTATGTTAACAGCTCAAGCTTCTTTTCGCCTGAGCGTGTTTTACAAATATAAACCTGTTAAAATGTGAAACCCAATGAGATTGCTTCTTTTCTGACTATAAATTCTTGGTTCTTTACTGTTTATTTGGAAGGATGTTGGACTTTCAGTTAATCCTTATTTATTTCAGGATAACTAGATATTCTATCTAGTATTTATTATTTAACTGAAAGTAATTTTCCTGGTCACCTTAATATTGTTTAAAAGTCTTTTTGAAAAATGAACCCATTTTAAGGACCAACTTTAAAAGCTATTATTAATAGAAGAAACAAAAGCAAGCTGTCAGTTACATTCAGCAGTATAAAGATAACTTACATTCTCTGTGTATGGGGTAAATGTGCCTCAACTCTGAACAAAATGAATAAATCATTAATCCAATATTCTATTTTCCTGTGACATTAATATATCACAATTATTTGTCTTGATTTTGCTGCTTTGTTACATTGTGTGTTGCTCAGCAATTAAAATGTGTAGTTGAAAACAGCAGAATCTTGCCCACCCAACAAACTTTTCCATGTTTTCTGTTTTCCCCAAGAGTGGGTTACAAGTTACATCCTGAAGCTATAGCTATTATAACTTTTGAGATAGACAGTTCAGCCAGGTAAATCTCAGTGGAAACCTGAAAATTTTGCATTTGTATCGCAGATTTTCACAATGATGATTAGCATAAAAGTAAGTGGACTTCATCAGAAAGATTTTTGTGAATCCTGTGACATGGTTTCACGTGAATGATAAATTGTTATGCTCAGTATTTGGATCCTTTTACATATAAACTGTGAGAAACCTCTGAAATCTCCAGAAAGGGCAGGTCTTCGAAGTAGGTTTGAGCAGCATGGACTTTCATTTGTGTCAATGTAACTTCCTGCAAGCTCAGGTGGGGCTTTTTCAAGTTTATTGTCCTGTTTTAGAGATTAAAGACACTGTCTCTGATTTCAGGATGAAAAAAATTTGGAAGTTTAAATAAGTCCTTAGAATAAACTTACATTGCTACAACTAAAAAAGTTTTAGCTATCTGATGTTCAAATCTGATCAGGCTTTAGCAGACAGTATTGAAATATATGCTTTATACTCACTTCAGAAAACAGAACACAGGATGCTTAAATTGTTTCAGGACTTACTCTGTAGTTCATGACCTGCCTTGTTTCACACTCTGCTTCAGAACTTCAGCAAAAGCTAGTTTTAGCCATATATGAATCAGACCCTTGTCACCTTCATAGGCAATGTGATATTGTAAAAATTAAGGTCCTCAGAATGAGTAGAGCAGAGAGGTTAATTGAAGGGTTATTTTTGTTGTAGGTTTGGGGGTTTGTTTTTCCATGTTCAACTGAGGGGAGATGCAGTTTTAAAGTACAGTCTTAGCTTTTTGGAGAAGTTAAATGAAGTTTAACTTCATATAATGAAAACAATAGGTGACCTAGGTTAAAAATGGGACTATACACATGCTTAGTGTACCACTGAAGTGTGCTGTAGTAGGATTGCAAAACACAAAACTAGTGTTTTCTCAAGACCTGAATTCAGCCCTGAGGTAGCTTTGTAGTGCTGGTGAAACTAGTCCTGGAACAGCAAAGCTCAATGAAGCATAGGGAGGGAGTAGACCATGCGAGCTCTGTGCTACCACAACTCTTGTTATGGCACGGGAGGTAAGTTACTGCAATGTCTTGGATGTATACCTGTGTTAGACTATAGCAAGGACTGTATAATGCGTATCTGAGGGTGATGTAAATCATGCTTCCTTGGTCATAGGTCTCTCCCTAGCAATTTAGGCTGTAGGGCTTTCCACTTTATTCAAAATGGCTTTTACCCGTTCTGTGCTTGAGGCAATGCAGAATTTGAAGATCCATTTCTTGTACTTCACTTTTTTCATTTTTTTGTCTGACATAGTATTTTTGGATTATTGGTGGAAAGATACAGGATTAATATTTTTCAGTAGTCTAATGATTTTTTTAATCTTTTCTTTGTTTGAACTGTTTTGGAGGCATTACATGTGTCTGAAAGTCAGTTGTCTGAGGACGCATTAAAGAAAATCATGTCTGAAGCTTGTATACAGAGGAATTGTTTTCCAGATACTGCTGGTTAAAGGCAGAAATATTATAAGCAGTCATTTGCCTATGTGTATCTGACAATTATGGCCATGATTACTTTTAGCAAATGAATAAGGAAATCCCTTCTATTGTTGACAGTACCTCAGATTACTGTTATTCTTTCTCTTTCTTAGTTATCTGGTAAGGACACTTAAAACTTGGAATGCCCTACTATTTTTGTGTGAATATTGAAATGGAAGTAATTAAACAGCACTTAGGAGTGCAGTTGACCCTAGTCTCTTCATAAAACACTGTAGATGTTAGCTGGAAAATGGAATATAGTTAATGTGCTAATTTCTGCAGTTTGTGGAAATTTAATGGCTTAATAGAAATTATTATAATTTCTGCTCCATGGAAGGATTTAATGTAACGGACTTACTGGACAAAATGACCCACTGGAGAAGACAATATTTGTGAGAAAGTTGGAGCCCTTGGGTGAGACCAGACCCCTGTGTGTCTGGTCTTCTCACAAGCATTTCTAGGAACTGGGTGATGCTGGCTGCATAACACAGCCTGGTCTATCCCGGTTACCCAAAGAGCATTCTGCTTCTAAATATTATTTCTGATCTGGTATGTCCACAAAGGGTGTGTACTTTCTTCACTATAATAGAATTAGCCAATATAAATAGGTGTCAAGATTTTTCTTTTTTGTTCAAGTATGTGGTATCAATAAAAATAGCAAGTTGTTATTTTGGTCTAAAATTCTAATACATCAGGATTATATCTTTAAATGTTACTTTTAGTGTTGTGCCATTAACTTACAGAACAGACAATTGTTTTCAGCATTGATGTCTGTTGTGAAATCTGGAAGAATTTAGATGTCCCGTGCTAGCATCCCATCTCTTTTTTGTTTTGCCACCAGGTTGATAATGTCTAAACTACAAACTTTCATTTATACATTATGGTTACTTTTGTTTTCTTTGTCCTAAACTATTTCTGGTTTTGATCAGAAATACAGACTATCTTTCTCAAATGTTGTAACAGTCTGTGTAATCAATAAATAAAAGTGTTCTTTAGGAGTAGCTTGATAGTCAAAAGCCATTGACAGTGATAGTTCCACGTGTTTACAAGAGCTAATAACAATCTAACCTGAAGTGGTTGAAACAGGAAGGGTTATGCTATGAAATGAATGTTATAAATTGGGTGTACTGTGGGATATACTTATGTCTACTATTTCCCTGCAGCTTACATTAAAAGGGAAAAAATGCACCTCCTGTTTCAGCAGTCTTATGTGAAATTTTGATCTCTGAAATCTTGCAGGGAAGTGCTATCATAATAGGGCACTCTTCATAGTCACCTAGCAGTGTATAATCAGAGATGTTGGGGGGAAAAACCTCCATAAATATTTGCACAATGATGACACTAAAGAATAGGCAATTAACTAGCAAGCCTCTTTCCATTTGAGGTTTTGTAGGCAATTTTTTCCAACTGTGATTTAAATTCCCCCAAAGCAAAGCCAAGGCTAATTCAATTTATCTCCATGCCTATTATTTCAAGGAGAGACTCTCAAAGATTTTCTCACAGGTACTTTTAGAGGAAACACAGTACTATTTATGTTTCAGTGTTAAGAAGCAAATACAGTCCTGTTGAATATGTGGTTCAATGCATGAATCACTTCTCAGAGAAAGTGCATTTTTTCAGATCAAAGACTTGAGTCTACCGTAAATAATCAAAGCAGTCTTATGAGAATGTTTTCATCGTTGATTTTTGACATTCTACTGAAATG
This sequence comes from Aptenodytes forsteri, assembly GCF_000699145.1. NCBI lineage: Eukaryota > Metazoa > Chordata > Aves > Sphenisciformes > Spheniscidae > Aptenodytes > Aptenodytes forsteri. The sequence goes on from NW_008794493.1 coordinate 847,719, forward strand.
TTTCACACAAGAATGTACTATTTATGTTTGAGTTTTTAATCTATGCTTTGGAGTAAGAACGTGGATTTCAGTTTCCTATGTTTTAATAATTTGCGTGAAGATGTGTGTGTCCATTTAGGGTATATTAATAAGGATCCTTAAGGATCTTGTATAAGTAAATCTAGCAACAAAGGAAGGCAGAGAAACTGCAGGCATGTATGTCATGTTGGTTAAATCACGAGTACTGACTCTAACAACACATTATGCAGAGTAGTTTGATCTTGTGATTGTCAGCAAATTACACAACAGATTCATTTTGTGAGCAAAAGTAAGATAGCCTTATGTAGTATCAATGGCCTCAAGTGGTAGTTAGTAGTAAATATCATATATGTGAATATTAGTTATGACTGTGTGTTGAAAGCTTGTTATATTAATGCATTCTTAACAGAAAAATGTATTGCTAGAGCTGGGAGGTATTAGGTTTGGATATAATCTATTTGAATGAAACCAAAGCTTTCAGTATAAAAACACTAATCCAGTACAAGAACAATTGGGAATGAAAGACATAATGTCCTTGATTGTTTTGATGCTAGTGATATACTCTGCACCTGGAACATTCTGTCAGCACAGTATGTAATTCTCCTTAATTGAAGAGTAGTTTGTGTATCTATTTCTCTGATTTTTCTCTTTCTCTGCTGTACAGTGTTCTTATTCAGTGTTCAGTTCCTTCTTTATGTAACTGCTCGTCCTTTAACGTGATCAACATGAACACAGGGTGTTGTGAAGAGATGTATGTAACTTTGGGCTAATATTTGATAAGTTTCAAGAGCATCTAGAAGTTCTGTGCTAAAGAAACTGACTGGATTAATGCCATTTGAGGCTCTTGAAGTAGCCTCTACTCAGTTACAGAAAAGACTGTGAAAGGAAGACTTCATAGTGTATAGCATTGATGTTCAAAAGTGAAAAGCAGCTTGATACATATTGTCTCTTTATGTATTTTTCTATAGCTACCTATACCTCAGTGGTCAAAACAAATGTTTATATAGAAAAATTGGTATGAACCCTAGGGTCTTTTTGTCTTTTTCCGTTCTCCCTTATTTCTCTCCTCCCCGGTCTGTATGTGATCATCCCTGGTGACTGCTGAACTACAACATCTCTCAGTGATGAATAAACTAAAGGAACCTAACTTGACTTTCAGGTCACTGGCTAAACTATCAAGAGCCTAAAAAAAGCCCCAGAAGTTACATTGCACATGTATCTCATCAAGCTGTTCCTTTAGACATTTCCTTTTCCTTGCATTAAATTGCTTTTGGGCAGTGTTTTTGAAAGTTTATCTCCTGTTTTGGCTTTCTGTTGCGTTTTTCCAGATTCGACCCAGCTATGTTGAAGTATATGGGAGTCTGAGTCGTACAGCTGTTCTGCATGCAGAACAATTACTACAAGTAGGCTCAAGATAATTTCAGCAATAGTATTTCCAGGCACTGGTATGAAATAAAAAGCTGGCTTGCTATTCGAGTCCCAGCAGAGAGATCTGAATTCCTTATGACGGTGACTGATGCAATTTTGCAATCCTAATTAATTTTTGTGCAAAATAGTGAAATAAAGACATCTTTAAAAAAACGCTGGTTCCCTGAAATCCTAGATCATGAATTTTGGAGGCTAAAAAGAATTCTTGTTACTTACAACATGTACAATATTTATTACAAGCCTGCTTTCTTGAAAATGTTTGGAAAATCTTTATTTGATATATGAGGATGTTGCAGAACCTGTGTAAAATTTGTGATTTCAGCATGAAATGTAAGGTTTTGAATTTATGACTCAAAATCACTGTGGTGATGACACTGAAGTCTGTAGTTTGGCGCTAGGATCAAACTAAGGAGAGGAAGGACTTACAGATGTTAATGGAACAAAAAACTCATCCTTGTGATTCTATTGCCTGAGTGGCTTATGATATAAGCAGCACACAGTTTAAAGAGATGCTGATGAAAATCAAGTAAGATAGGACTGACTTAACTGTCACTTTCAAAGCAATATATAAATATATAAAAGGAAGGGTTTTGTTTCTGTTTGTGCTTCAGCACATTTCCCTACATGGAGACATGTGAGATACTATGGAAATAAAAAGCAAGTTCTTTTGCATGTTGCTCTTTCATGGAAAGTGATCTGCGAATTGATCAGATGTTCTGTCACACTTCATAAGCTTCCCTCTCTTTTGCCTTAAAGCAGCATTAATAACAGTTATGATAAATGGAAATATTACTTTAAATATTTTTAATTTCTGCAAGTAAGAAATAATGCTTCATCAGACCAGAATTTTAAGTGTTGTCAGTCAGTGCTAGTTAGTGCAGGCTGGAGACTTCCTGAGTCAAATTCACACATGCAGTCTGAACATAGTAATTTAAGCATTAGATAACTTCTATCTAATCACATCTTATGTGCCTAGACCATGCACTTTTATTTTGAGGTATAAAAAAATGATGTTCATTCTGTCTTAGACTGTACGTTTAGTTGAATTTTAAGGTCTGTCTGTCATGAATTTTCTTTAATGACTAAAAGTACATTCAATTTCACATTCCTCAACCTCTACCCCATGTAAAGGAAAGAAAAAATTAGAAATATCAGAAAATTTAAAAAAAACTGTGAAAATATTTTCATCTTAGTCTCTGCAATGATTTCAGGACTTTTTCATTAAGTAGTTTTGTTGCTTTTACTCCTTTCAGTTAAATAATGTGCCAGACCCATTGGTCCATGACCATATTCATAAGTGAGATGTTCTGCAGCTTTGTAGAATGTTTGCCTGCCTTCATATCACTGACTCTACTCAAAATGCTTTTTATGCTGACAAATAAAAGAATAGAAGTTTTATTTAAATTACCAAATGTGCTGATTTAGAAGTTCAGGGAAACCTGTACTTGAAAGACAGAATTAATTTTTGAAAACTTATTTTCCAATTACTGCTGAAGCATAACACTAAATGTATGAGATATGTAGGTATTGGAACACAGTCTGCACTGTGCAAAATATTGGCAGATGCTGTTTTCATAATATTTGGTGCTATTCCTTAAATACAAAATGCAATGCCTGCCAAGTTCCTTGGAGCAGACTATATTTTTTCCAGAACGCCTACTCATGCAGTAATTTGAATGTGGCTTTCTGTGAATTAGCAGGGGAAACCAGTTTGAAGAAGTTCTGTTTTGAGGAGGAAATTTCAAATGATGTTGCTGTTATGGCAAGAGTGCAACTCAGTTGAAAATAGTTTGTGTAACACCCGGTTTCTTGGAAGTTCTCCCACCTGTGGGGAGTAAAGGCGTGTTTAATTTCATGGAAGAAAATCCCTTTTTCTTTCTGATGTCTATAAAACTTAAGCAGGCACTTAACATTTTTTTTTTTCTGCAGAGCTGTTCATATCAATGACTGGCTTCTTTGCAAGATACAACAAAAAGCTTCTGACGACTACTTCAGGATGTACCTTATAAATGCAAAAATGGATCACCCATTTCCTGTCCTTGGCAGGCTGTTCAGTCTCCAATGTGTCATACTTCTGAGTTTATTACAGGCTGCTTTGCTTTCAGATAAAATTGTTCCTGAGGCAGTTAAGAACCATAGCTTATATTAGTTGTTAACTTTTTTCTTTCCCTTCAGGAAGAGGGTTGGAGTTAAAGAGGCTCAGCAGCTACAAAAAAAAAACCCACTCCAGCTCCTTTTATTTCATAATTTAGAGACAAACTTGTGCGCTTTTGGAGAAGAGGATCCTTATGTCTTCTGTTCATCATGATGGCAGTGAGTTGGGACATTTTTCTCCAGCAACAGAGCCTTCTATCGTGTCAATTGTAACAGGGGCCACAATCCCTGTGTCAGTCATGGATCACTTACTGTGGCCATCAGCAGTCCACTGGTCAGCTTGAGAAGGCACTACTTCAGCTGAAGCAATGCTGAGTGGGATGAAAAAATGCGAAGGCAGCTGCCAAAGATAGTAATTTTAAGTGTTTAACAAAAGAAAAGGGATTTTAACAACAACAACAAGTGTTGCAGAACACATACACTTTATGTTTAGTGAAAACAAGATAAAATTATTTGGAAAGAAAATATGAAATTAATTCTTCCAGCTCCAAAACTATCAACCAGTTCTGTGCCTGACAGGGATACTGGGGAGGAACAACACAGCAGGAGTTTTTGATTTCCAGTTTTGCTCTCCCCTTTTATCTGACTCTATTTCCTCTTATTTGTATGCTGCCTTATTATTTCTCTCTGTAAATGAGCAACTTCTTGTTCCCTCTTGATCTTCTGAATGAAGTGAGAATGCTGCTGTGTTCCTAGTTGGGGCCGTCCTCCTCTTTTCTGAGAGCACCTATAATAAGCCAGAAAATCTGACCATGCAGAGTAAGTTCGAACTGAGGCTAGGAACAAGTCAAACAGAAGCCTCCAAAAGGTGAGTAAGATTCAGTATGTAGTGCTTTTACTGAAAAAAGAGCATTTGGGGGCTGGTATCTAAGATTACTAGGTAAAGTTAGCAGAAATTTTCCACTTTATTAGTTCAAAACTTGGAAAAATCCCTTTTGTTTTCTGAAAAGCATCTCCAGGCTGTGGCTTCTGATAGGAGTTGTTCTCTGTCAGACAAAAACAAGAGGGAGTTGGGGGAAGTGGAGAAGAGGGGGAGAATAAAATGGGAATAGAATAAGGTCATTGTTAGCTTAGCATACTGTGTTCAGTACTAATGTCCTGTACTCTGAGGTAGTAAAATTACATCTTTGATTTGCTTTCTCAAATCTGTAAAAAGCATTTTATGGGAGCTTGGGAAAAATTACTTAGTGCTGCTATATCGCTTTGTGAAACTGAATTATTCACTTATTTAAAGGTTACTTAGAAATTATAAAAAGATACTACAAAATAGCATAGATACAAAATAGATGCCCTGATCCCTGTCACTGCTTCCCCCAAGAGGAAACATGGTTCAAAGAAACCGAGTTACAATCGTCTCAGGGTACTTGCATACTAGGTTTCTCTGCTAGCATCAGGTAAGAGTTACATTGCTGATAACAAACAACAAATGCTGAGTGATGCAGGGAGTACACTTCAAGAAATATCCAACACTGCTTTCTCAGAACTTGAAAGATCTTAACCAAATTTCCATTTTGCACCCAATTTTCTACTCTTTCAGTATTGTCTTATAATTTGTCTCACATCTCTATATAAAAATGTCAATCTGATTTTAAGCCATTTTTACACTGAATGTAGATATTTGACAGAGGTTTTGTTTTTCACCCTTTTGCAAAATTTATCGACTGCCAAAATCTAATTTGATACTTTATCTTTTTTGATCATTTTCTTTAACAAGGCAAAACATACGTTGTAGTCTGATACTAAAATTTCTTTTAGTTCTTCTTTAATACCATTTCTTGAGTCAGGCTATGTCTCCTTTTTGCAGTTACGATGTAAGTCAGAATAGTAAATGGAAGAGAATGGGGTGAACCAGGACCTCTAATCCCCAATCTGACAGTTCTGGCTTTAGGCAAGCCACTTAAATTCTGTCTCAGATTCCCATAAAATGAGATAATGTTTCTTGCTCAGTGGGGTATTGTATGAATTGATTTGTAATTGTAAGAGTTTGCAGAATGCTTCACGTTACTGCGTTTTACTCAACCTCCGTCTCCATTCGTCACCCTCTGCTGATTTCTGGTTTCCCATTGGCCAAAATAGATATGATGGAGGGAAGGAAATATTTCTCATTACTATTCAGAAAGATAAAAGTAAAAATGAAGCTAAGTATAAAATTGCCACTTAGATCAATATTGTCACATGAATACAAGTTTGCAAATGAAGAACACATGGACATTACAAAGTCATAAAATGATCCTGGGCAATTTTCTTATCTTATGGTCTCTTGTCAAGAATCTAATAGGTAAAGGGATATGTTTTGGAATTTGCCAGACACTGAGGAAGATACCAGAGCAGCAGGCTCATTATGCCCTGTGCTATACCAGTTGCAGAACACTTGTATCTTTTTTTTTAGCCAGTAGACTTTGTGGCTTCTACAGTGCACCTTGAAGTGATTTAATTACCTTTTAGCAGCCAGAGCAATGTTGAGCACTGGCTGGACAGTCTTATGTAGACAACTATAGCTGCAGAATCAGTGGCAGCCAAATCCTGATAACCCTCTAGCGCAGATGGAGCAAATGCCATCAGAACCTCCAAAATCTCATAAACTAATCAGACAAAATAACACTTCTGTAGGGAAATCTGTCTATATTGGAATTTCTGATGAAGTCAAAACCTGCTGAGCAGTATATGTGATTTGAATTGAACGGATGCAACTTCATCAGTGAAACTTGGAAATGAAGACCAAGACAAAGCCTTAATCTAACCATTAGTTTTCAGAAAATGTTCCCTGTGTGTACATTTTAAATGCTAATTTTAATCAGTATAAGAGACATCTAAACTAGTCATGGAGCTCCAGTCCTCTTGAGAGCAATAGGATTTACAGTGTAGCCTGTTGTCTGATGAGCCCCCTCAGCAGTCGTATGAAGAGATGCTTAAATGCATTGTATTTTTGCAGCTTGTGACTTTGAAAATGTTTCCAGCTGTTTCTTTGAATTTAAAATACTAAAGACTATCAGTTTCTAAGTATGTGGGCATTTGTTGCTACAGAAATCTTTTGTTTGCTTCTGCTACTGTATGTTGAGGGCACTGTAATGTAACTCCTGGTCAGATAAAAGTAAGAAAACCTGGGAGTGGGAATAGGAAAGGAGTGGAAGGAAAATTACAAAGCATTTGTGAACCATTACACCATGTGGGAGACATCCGTGTGTGTTACAGGAAAATAGGAAAAAGCATTGTTTGCTGTGACACACGTGTGAAGAAAGTATTCCCTTTGTGTGCTACCATTTTTATCTGCCTGTAACTGCTGTCAGCAGTCTGTATAGACTGAGGGCTATATTCTGTCACTGTTGAAGTGCTCAAGACAATACTATGTACTGAACAATGTGCTTTGTCCATTCAAAAATTCCTACAGGGACCTTGACAGTTTTAAACATCAGTGGGACCAAGGCTGGTGTAAGGTGTGATAATGTAAGCATTACCAGTAGTTACATCTCTTGGGTGTCATTTGAGCCAGCTAATGAGTTAGCCACCACAGTTCTGCTAGGCAAGATTTCCAGTGGCATCTAATGGTGAGATATGCATTTTCTATAAATATATTGAAGAAAATTTTCCTTTTGTTAATCTTCTTTAGACTTGTCCTTCTGACAGATTTAACTCTTCCCTTTTCAATCCACTTCTAAGATTTCTGGCAGAAAAAGCAGGATTTGTTTATTACCCTACAAAATATCAGTCTAATCTGAATTATTTTGCATTGCTTTTTGTTGTTCTATTCTCAAGAGGGCAAACTGTAACAGTGCCCAGAAATAAAATATACAAAGTGGTACTGTTTATTCTTTCTTCCAATACATAACAAGTTTCTTAACACTAATTCATAATGCTAATTTAGCATGTGTAGTCACAGTCAAATTAATTCTGAACAAACCCCTTCAAGCTTTGCTAGCAGTGCAACTGCACTATTCTTATGCTATAGATGAACTGATATGGTTGAGAGTTAGCTCAAAAATCTCTCTGATATGGTACTGTATTGTCAGCTCTTTGAATAATAGATGGACTTGACTATGTGTAACATGGTAAAGCAGTACAGATTGTAGACTGTAAACTAAACCTGATCTGTTGCACTTCAGCTATAAGAAAGATGCAAAAGGCTTGAGTGTCATGTTAGAGTCCTCTGTGCTATTTATCCAGTTCAGAATAGTCTCATTTGCTATGCATGATTGTGCAGTGAGACCCTAAGCTACAACGGCATTCATAGAATCGTAGAATAGTTTGGGTTGGAAGAGACCTTTAAAGGTCATCTAGTCCAACCCCCCTACATTCATGCTGTAGGAAATGGGAAAATGGAGATGTATAGTTTCGTTTAGAGCTAGAATTTACTGCTGTGTGAGTACAGCCCTTCAGAGGATACCTAAAATCAGACAGCAATCTGTGTTTTTCAGGTAAGGGCTATTGTAATTTAAATACCCAACACTATTCTGGAGATTTGCTCAGGAAAAGATGATTTGCAAATGTTTGTTAGGAGTAGGCACAGCTGAAAAAGAGAAAATGAGAAAAGGTGAATGAATTCAAGAAGGATAGAATGACTCTAAATGAAGACCTGAATAAAAATTTTAAAAGTCCACTGTGATTGAAGAAACTTTGGAGACAATATACTTCAATTGAACTGGAAAGCATCATGAAATTGTGCCAGCATTTCTTTGATTAGTGGTGAGATCAGTTTCTTTTCAGAGGAAAATCAGATAAAATTTGAACAGTGGTAGTGTTTTTAATGAAACACTTTGACTAGTTTTTGTTTTGAACTTACGTTTGTGTATATGTGCAAATACACTATATAAGCAGAAAAAGGCAAAAAAAGTAAAATATTTCAGTCAAACTGAAATTCTAAAAATGAAATTTGTCTTCCACAACTTTAGTTATGTGTGGAAATTTAAAATTAAGTCAAAATTAATATTTAAAAGTGAAGAGAAAGCTAGCTGAATGATTAGTAACGTGACAAGGGTTATACTGGGTCTGTTTTGCCCTATATCCAGTCTCTGACAGGTACCAACAACAGATGTTTGGAGAAGAGGCAGAATGAGTAAAACATACAGTCATTTCCAGTCTTTCCAGAGGAAACACTGGCAGACTCCAGAGACTTATGGTTTAGGAACTTCCCACTTTGCAGCCAGTCACTGCTTTGCAAGGGAGTACTAACAAGATGCTCTGAAATCTGAGTTTGTAAATTACTGTAAATTGGTTCAGATGCGTTTTGTTAGATCAACTCCTGCCTTGTGGAGGCTTAGTGCACAAGTGTATGTGTGAAATAAGCTTTCCATCTGCAAAAAAATTGCCCTCTTGGAGAGAAAAACGAGAGAAATAATTTCAATTTCTTTTTTTTCCCCAAAACTAGCATTACTTTGAAAATTTTTTGAGATAAAGCTGTTCATTACAGGAAGGAGTAATAGCTTGTTAGATTCATATATGTTCTCTATTCACTGTTAGGAAAGATGATATCTGATTGAAAATAGACCATTTGAAAACTTAAATTTTCCTTTATTCAGTCTGGGTGCAGATTAGCCATCAGCAAAAGTTAAATATTTAAATTAGGAACATTATAAGCTAACTGTGGGAAATTATTCAGGAATAAAACAATACAGGGGAAGCCTGAACACTGTTAAAAACTAGTAGAAGCTATGAGTTTTCTTCATTAACAAGCTTTCTTGAATCAACAGTTATGACTATGTGAACTTTGATTACCAGGACAACAGAAATAACTGGTTTGAAATTTGAATTATACAAGTCCCAACTGGCATACAGTCCCTTTAGTCACATAAAATTTCATCAATTTAAATGTGTTAACTTACTGCCATTTAAGCTATGTCCCATAAACTCAAATAACTGGCAAAATTTTGGGAAGTTAACACACTTATTTAACTGAAAATATGGAAATGTCCATTTATTTCTAGAATCAGAATTCTACAGGTTCAGTTGTGTGCCAATAGACCAGCAAAATCTTCCCTACTGTAGGGAAGTAGTTAATTAAGAATTATTTTAATTGGCAGGAATATTCTGAGGTACTTCAGCTCACCTGTCTAGAACTGGGGGAACAATGAGAGTTGCCTCAGAATTAGTTATGTTATAAAATAAAACAATATTCTTTATTCTTTCATTTAGTTAATCACCACCTGGTTTTAGTTTTCATGCTCTTAAAGAAGTGGGTTTTTTTCTCTACTCCTACATTGTTATATGTTGATTCTTAGCAATTGATTATTAACACATGTACAAACTATGGTAAGATTATATTGAAATGATCGTACACTGTCAATGTATCTGGAAATCCTATAATAATTTAATTTCACAGCTAATCTAGATGCATTTTCTCTTATTTCTTTTTTATATTTAATATGGATGTTAGAAGCCTTCTAGTTTATTTTTAAAACCAACTGCTTTTACATAGTTTTATCTGGGGTAGGAAATGCTATTCTTTGGATTTTAATGAGTCCTCAGACCAGTTTTTAATGCCCTGACTTTTGTTCTGCCTTTATCAATTACCTTTCTTATCGTTACTTTTTTCTACATCCTTCTACCCTCTGCCTCCTCAGAATACTGTCATGATACACTCAAACACATGGGTTTTCCTACTTACAGAACCATTTGTTTCCAAAAGCCATGATCCCCTCTCTGGGATACTGTAATATTAAATTGAATGTTTTCTAAAGCTTTTATAAGGAGTTTCATTTCAAACATGCCTATAAATCATGGGCTGCACTGGTTTGAAACTACATCCAAAAGTACCCACCAAATATTGCAGTATTTTTAATTTAAAAGACGCAATTAGAGTGGAATTAATGATGGTGCTGTCCTAGGAAGACTGGGTGAGTGGCTGATGCCAACAAAATCACTCTAGTGCAGACAGAGGAATGTTTTTGCTTCATTATCTGTGGTGAAAGGCAAGCTCAAGGTACAGAAGGGTCCCAGGAAAAAGGGAGGTTATGTAGGAGATGGATCTGTGTAGTGAGGTTGGCCATAGTTTGTACTCACTGTTAACTCTAATGCTACAGTGAAATTATACCATTTTTTCTTCTGTATGACAGCTTTACTGCACCTGCAGTCTAATGTGGGTTGAGGTGTTTTAATGTCTCCCCTATTGATCTTTGCTAGGCATTGTAGTAAGACAATTCATGTTTCTTGGATGTGATGTATAGAAAAATGTGCAGACCAAATCCTACTACTTTCTGTGATAATTTTGCAATTTAATGTAGCAGAAAGCTTAACTTGCACAATTTTCCTGCCAAGTAAAAAAACCCTAAAAAATCTAAAATTTGTTGTTTTTTCAAAATTTGTATGTTTTACAGTTCCTTTACTATTGTGATAACAGAAATAAATGTAATGAGTGGCAGTATAGAAAACAGCTGACAAAATTGCTGACAATGGGTGTCTGTGAAATGGTTTCAAACACAAAGTAATTTTGAGTCCAAACCAAGCCTTGCATTTACTTGTGTCCAATAATGATGGTTAAATTCCAGTCCTCTTTATCTTGGAGTGTTCGAAAATGTTATTCAAATGCAGAAGCTGCTTTCTTAATAATCTAAAACTTTAAAGGGGAATACTGAGATTTTGAAAATGCCTTTCACTTTGCAAAATTTTGGAATTTTGTTTTGCTGCTATGAATTTCTTTTAATTGGGTGTGATATGTTAACATGTACTATGTTAGAGGAAAATCATTGAAAGTAGTGAAAGCATTTAATTATTTAAAAAAATAGACCTTAGTACTGATAAAAACAGTTTCTCATCTTTTCAGCATCTCATTTTGCTGTGCATAGCATGCTGAGGGGATTCAGTGGCAGTGGAGATATTGTGATACTTATCAGATGGTGCTGACTGCAGCTGTCTTACTAGTTAGGTCATAGTAATGAAACTATTTTTGTTTTAAGTAATGCTAAGAAATAGTGTAAGACTGTAACAATTGATAATTCCAAATGTTCAGTTCATAGTTCCATATGAACATTGTCAAAGAGAAAGAGATTATATGTATATTTGCATCTTTTATGGAAAAGTTAAAAATATTTTACTCAGAGGAGCAGCAATAATTTTATTGATTTTTGTAAAACACAGCTTCTAAGAGTATTTTTCCAGCTCTGAGACTGTATTTCTTACAGAAAAATCAGTGTAACCAGTCCTACAGATACAGCTACTAGCACTATCGTTTCTCAGTGTTAAGCTTATGTATGTGCTGTAATTGCCCTCTTCCTTTATATTCTGTGTGGCAGACTGTTGTTATGCAGTCTGAATATATGTGAAAGAGGGGAGTACATGCCCGAGTACTAAATTTCTTCATAATTTTGAATAATTAGCGCTCATTTATTAAGCAGGCATTGCTGCAATTGAAGCCCATGGGATGAGGAATGAGCTTCATGGGTGATGGGTGAAAGCTTAGTACTCTGAAAGGAGAATGTTTAATTCATATCTATTTACTTTTCCATTTACTTTCATAAGAACTAGTATAAAATAGAACTGAAAAGTTATTCAGTTTGGATTGTCTATGATCAGATCTGATTCTAGGATTAATTAACTCAATTGCCTGCAGTTTTCCCTTACCTATTTTATTGACACCGACTGAAGAATACTGACACTCAGTTTCAATTATACATACAAGTTAATCAGCACAAGTGCTGTTAAGATCAGGCACTTTGTCTAGATGTAGAATACATAATTGCTCACTTTGATGTGATGTTAATCTTCTAATCTTTGCCCCTTCCAAAAATAGTATAAGGGAGGAAGTACTTTATGTTTTGAGTGAAAGACACTTCATGTACTTTTTTTCTCTTCTTTTCCTGTCCTAATTTTGTCCTTCCTCCTCAGATTCCAGGCCATTTCCTAGGTACTTTTTTCTGCAACAACTGTCAAACTTAACAAATTTGGATAACTTGTGTTATATAATAAAAATATGTTAGTTTAATCTCTTCAGGTTCTATCTTCTATCATATAGCCTGCTGTTCAGCTTCAGAGGACAATTTTTATAAGTTTCACTTTCATTATCAAATGATTTCTAAAAACACAGGATGATTTGGCTGGTTTATATGTGCTCTGCTTCTTTATCACTCCAATATTGATTATTCCATGAGCTTTAATGATATAATTAAGTAATTCACTACATACTCTAAAATACTGAAGAAGTGTCAAGAATATGAAGTGAAGTTGATTCTTATCAGTTACTCAGCTTTTCCATCCCAAATACGTGTGGAGCTAGTAATTTCTTCAAATGCGCAAATAGGATGAGAAAAGTGTAGGGTTTTTTCTTAAGTTATGGGCAAAGGAAACCTCCTACATCATATGTATTTCTTCTATAGCATTAGGACAGTGTTCTGGGTAACTTTAAATTGCTGCTTGCTGGCTTCAATGAGCATTCTGTTAATTTTAAAAAACTGAGTAACATATTAAGGAACTTTTTGTAAAATGAAGTACATCAGCACTGTTTCAAAGCATCTTACAATTTGTTATTTTGTTAAGTTACTGAAAAGGTTAAGTTAATATAAGTAATTACTGTTTGTAGGCTAGCTAGGTTGTTTGTTGATTAACTTAACCAGTGTACTGAGAAGCAATTTATTGACTCTTTTGTTATGTAATATCTTCCCAGATATTTTCATGAAACAGCTCTTCTGATGCAGCTGTTCTGTGCCTCCTTGCTAGCATAGCAACTCTCAAATTGGCCTAAATAGGTCAGGAAAAATTTGTCTGAGGTAATAGTAATGTTTTTATGATATATATAGTCTGCATGTAACTTTGTCATCATACTGGACTCATTTCCATTACACTGGAAAGTTTTGTCTGATCAAGCTGTCATCCTCATCCTGATTGAAAGCCTGCTCTAGAATGACTATCTTTGCGTCATTTTTAAACCTTACCATTTCAGAACTGCAGCAATATCATGTTGCAGATCTTAATTACAAAGACTTGGAGCAAGTACAGAGACTCAGGAAAGTACCTGGATCTGTCATAATTATTTTATACTGCAACATCTATTGTTGAAATGTTAATAAAAACATGACTTCAGGTGTATTCAGATGTATTTAACTTGTTCCTTAGCAGTTTTGCATATTTTAGCTTTTTACTAAAAAAAAACCCCTCTAAATGCACGAGCTGTAATGTTGCTTTAGAAATGACCTCTTTCAACCATGACTTCATTTTATTCCTAGTTTAGTTTCACTTCATGTGGAAAAATTGGATTTAAACTCTGAAAATGCTGCTGTCATTTTCTCACTTCTCACTCGCATTCAATTTGATGTTTTCAGGACATGATGTGATTGGAATGTGCCTGTTTAAAGTGGCTTGTTTCATGTCACAATAAATCCATTTTAGTCTTCATCTGTATGATTCCCCAATCTTTAAAACTGCTTATGCTATTTTATAATGCTTCCTCCTTTTATCTCTTAATAATGAGGTCCTTGGCACATAAAGAAGGTTGATTTCTCTACCTGTGTTCATAATGGCTGAAGTGCATAATTTTATTGTAGGAAACTTTGAATACTCAAAGGTGGAGCTCTTTTAGCACTTGTATAACTTGTTGCTTTGTACTCAAATGGACTAATATTGGTTACTGCATTTCTACTGAGGGAAGAATAGAGTGGCTGTGCATAAACACCTTCAACAGTTTCAGGGCAGGAGCTTAGCTTCTGGACAGATCCTGAAGTTTTCACAGCAACTGCAGGAGCAGTTTGACCATAGACTGAGAACAGTTACGTCCTATGGTTTTGATGAACCTGTATCTGTTGCCGCTTGTACCTGCTCTTTCCTGTCTGTCTCTTCATATCAGCATTGCCCCACTTGTGAGATCTTTAATTACAGCAAATATTTGGCCCCTCAAAGCTGCCTGGAAAGTCTGAAAGAGGAATTATTTAGTGAGTTTTCTTTGGCCAGGAGGTGCAGTACCTACCAATAGAGCTTAAGTTGTTTGGAGTGGTGGAGTTGGTGCAGCTTCCCGTCAGTGAGCTCGTGTTTGTTCTCCACCTGCAGAGGGAGACAGTCCTGGGACCTGAGCTTGCAGGGGGCAAGTTTCTAGCAGTTGGTTGGAGAACTGTCTGGGATTTTCAGCTGGTTGGACCAGGTTGTGTTGAACTGCCTCTAGTTCAACTGCTGCTATTTACAGATCTAGACATTAAAGTATTTGCTATAGAAGCTGTACTAGTCTTTTGTAAGAATGTAGGAAACTCTATAATGAAGAACCTCTAGTCAAATGGAGGTTTGAAGACAAAATGGGAATAGGTGACTATGTTTAGCCTTAACTCTCATGACAAATACAGCAAATGCATCATTAAACTGTGAAGAGATGAGCTGTGCAAAGATGAAAACCATAAAAACACTCTACAGTAAGAAAAACAACCGAAAAGTAATAGGCACAATCTGACTCTCAGAGGTGCTCAGCACTTCCATCAGTCACTGTCAGAAAATCCTGCAGCTGCTTGGCATATCCAAAACTGAAGCCACCAGAGGCAGTAGAAAATGGACACATTTTTGGTAGAAGGGCTTAGGCCTAATTTTCAAAATTAAAAAAAAAATCGACACAAAATATAATAACCAGTCAGGTGTTCCACTATATGCTGCATGTAAAATGCCTGTCATATTGCTATATGAAGACTGCAAGCATGTGTGCTTTCAGTGCTTACAAATTTAAGGGAACAATGTTCCTTTAAGTTTACCACATACAACAATACACTTCATGATTTGGAAATGAAGGTGATCTGTCTTCCCTCAAGTGTAGGAAAAGCAAAATTAGAATCTTTAGAAACAGGCTAAAGCAAACTAAATGAAAGCAATAGCATCACAATTTACATGGTCAAAGAGGAAAAGATGGAAAGCAGCAAAAAAGCATAGGTGTGTTGCCAGGTTTTTCTTACCTGTACAAAAGTTGTTTTTTCACTGCAAAAAATGACATTTTAGGGCATTGGAAAGTTGAACACAATAAAACTGAGAAGTGCAGTCAAAATTAAATATTTGGTATCATTGCAGAATAAGAAGCTATTAAGAAATATATTTTATGTGTAAGGAAGGTATTAATTTCACCACTATTGCCTGAAGACTGATTATCCCGTTCTTTCCCATTTCTGGGAACAGTGCAAAAAAAAAGAGTTCTTTGATGTAAATGATAAATGAGTTAAGAAGATGATTAATTTAAGTTCTAATTCACATAACTGCTGTAGATTATTATGTAGAAAACACTTTTGTATCAGAAGTGCCAAATAGCCGTACTTTCACATGGGATTTTGTTAAACTCGATTCACCTGTATAAGGATAAGCCAAAAGATTATTTAGATCTTACTCCTGTGAGGGACTTCATGTCTTTCTGCAATATATAGAATGTCTTTGAAGACATGTTTTGCAACTTGAACTGAGCTCAGAGTGAATAAGAAGTTAGTTTTCAAATAAGTATAGGAATCATTCATCAATAAAATCCATCATCTAAGAGATTTAATAAAATTGGAGGAAGAGAAAGATATCAGTATACTGAGTATTGATCAGAAAGACAAAGCAGGACAGAAGTACACACAAAGTGGGCTACAATGTTGTTGCAAAACTCAGTCCTATTGCCCATCAGAGGGGATACTGAGCCGCTTAGGGACATGGTTTAGTGGGCATGGTGGTGTTGGGTTGACAGTTGGACTCAATGATCTTAGAGGTCTTTTCCAACCTTAATGATTCTATGATTTTATGATTCTCTTCCACGCATAGGGGTCGAGCCTAAGCAGACATCTTTGTACCACTTCGTGCACAGCAGCCATGGAAGCTGGAGAGGCTAGGCAGTCGTTCTGAAAAGTCCTGACTACATTGTTGCATGCAGTTGCTTAGAGTTATCGAACACGTGAAAGAATTGGCAAGTACCTTTATGTCTATATGCATTGGTCTGCTTCCGTGTGGGTTCTGTAAGACAAACGCTGAAATATTTTGATTACAGAAAAGGTGATTATAGGAAGACAAGGGGAGCACGCTGAGCTCGACAACAGAGATGAAGGCATTCATTTTTTCGTCAGCTTGAGCTTATAATGGAAATGTTCATGTAATATTAATCAGGGTAGTAGCTTCTGCTAATAGGCTAGAAATGGACCTCTGAGGAATGAGTTTATTTTCTAAATGTAGCTGTCACTGATGTAATACTAAAGGTCTTCTTAAAATAGAAGAAAATAAGCATTAAATCAATTCCTTATGAAAACAAATATTTTTCCATTGCCTTTCCCTGATAGCTTTTAAATTTTTACAGTTGCTTCTTAGAAAACTTGGCTTTTATAAAACTGACAAATTAGAATGACATTTGGTGCTGTTACATTCCTGGTATTTACTGTTCCAGTACGGTAATTTCACCAAATACTCATTTTAATCAGCATGGACATATATGGAAAAAAAAAAATCTAGAGGAAATGAATAGTGATGCATAGCACATCACCCGTATTTTGATTCCCAGGTATGCACGCCCTGATTTGACTTAAAATATTATTTGACCTTCTAACGGAATTGCTTTCAACTGCCCTAATGTATTAAGCTATTTTTCTGTGGTCGGAAGTTTACTGATGTCATGTTTTGTGATGATATGTTGTACTTGTCTAGCAAAATTAGGATTAGAATGGCTGAATAGTTCACTTCTATTAAAGTCAGTTTGGCTTGACAGGTCCATAATTACTGTCTGTTTGCAAACAGTTGTAACTTTACCTTAAAGAAGTTAAACTTTTGAATCTTTGACTGGAACAGGCAATGCATGTTAAATCTTTGGAAGGCAATATTAGCCAAAATGCATTTGGCTGATGACAGAATTTATTTTAAAGTCTCACTTTTTCAGCTGAAATGTTCTATTTGGCTAATGCTGTAATAATATTTCAGGGAGAAAAAAGCTAACGTGTCAAAAATTCTGTTATGGGACTGCTTATGCCTAACTTAGTCAACCTTTATGAAGTTTATATTATATATTAATATACATTCCATATTTTATATAGTATTTTATATGAAGACTGTTTTCAGCAAAAATTATCTTCATGTGTACACTTTAAATGCAAAACCAATTGGCAGAAGCTGTGATTGCCCATGAAAAAGAACTGCAGTCAATATTTGCCAAATGCATTTGAATTTAAATAGATTTAGACTTAACCATCTGCAATTTTACAGCCAGACTTCCTCCCTCTGAAAGGACTTGGAATGTTTTATCAGTAAGTTTGACAATTACATCCTATGTGCTTAGAAGTCAACTTCCATTTCCTGGAAATGCTTAATACCATTAATACATCTCGGCATATAAATGTTTTGCCATCTTGAGAATACATTGACTGCTGTTGTCCCTCTGGAGCTGCATGCTGCTGCATATATTTATCATAATATTTTACTTGTCTGCATACTTATTTTGTACGCTAAATCTACTTGCCCTGTGGGCACATGTACTCTACCAACAACTGTGTTAGTGGAAGAATGGGACTGGCTCCTGTTTTAACACCTGGTCCCCTGTAAAAGATCGCTAACTCAGATCTGCCAGCTTGAACTGTTCATGTAACTACTTCAGGCAAAAGAAGCTAGTTTAAAGTCTATAAACAGCAGGTCTTTGCTCCTGGTTCATTTTGACTGAAATAAAAGAAATAACATTTTTATGATACTATTACTGATATCTAGCCCAGAGAGGGTGATGTTTGCACAGGTAGCATGGATGGAGATGTTCTGCTTTCAGCTTTAGGAAGTATTCTCTTCAGAGCAAGTGTGAGTAAGCAACAACTATTTGAAGTCTTTCAGTGAATGCCTTACACAAAAAGGAGACTTACATAAAGCTATGACTGATGCAGTGTTATGTCAGTCATGTTTAAGCACTCCCCACTGACATCAATGTGGAGTTCTTCACAAATATTAATGTCATAATCTCACTTTAAAACAAACATGCAGATCATGAGTCCAAACATACATTAAAAGTTCATATTCTGATAAAAAGGAGCCTGTGGTTATCTTGCTAAAAATTATTTGTAGGCAAATAAGATGTGTTGAAAGCATAACACTTTCTTAATGCACTCAGATGATTGGAACAGTTTATAATACTGTTCCTGCAGAGATAAAATACAAAATACAGTGATTATAACTAATGTGCCCATAAATTTGTATGACAAAGATTGTCCCCAACAGTAGGTATAATGAAAATACATCCAAAAGAATGTAAAGACTTTCTATTACTTCAGTGGACTAAGTATAGATTTTCATGTAGGTTTATTTTCATTTGGTTTATATTGGTGAAGACAGCGTAAGGGGACTCAGAAGAATAATTAATGATGTGTGATGCCTTTTTTGGCCTGGGAAGATTAAGTGTAGAAGAAATACTGTACAGCATAGTTTTGTCTATAGGATAGTTTGGACAAATACTGTTGATTGCAAAATTGTATTAAATGGCTTTTGAAACTGGATAAGATTGGACAAGTTGGAAGAATGTTTGAGTTGCTGGTGGAGATTTTGCATCTTTAACTTACCATTCTTGTCATAAGTATATCTTTCATTTGTCTAGCTCTGTGATTCTCTTAAGTTCTTGGTTCCACAAAATAAGATCCCATTTGATAGGAGTGTAGTATTTTATTATTTCGAACTAGAAGATTTATAACCAGGAATAAAAAATTAATTATAGACTTTATAACTTCCATGCATCACTATTGACTGAGTTGGTCTTCCTGTAACCTGATAAAATATGATGGTTAAGTGGATGAGTTTTCATTCTGTGTAGCGCTCTGATTCAGCTCGGGAATATAGTATTGTTCTAGTTAACAATAAATGTGCACCCCTCTTCCTGAAATACTGTACCAGAGAGTATTTAGTTGACTTTATTGGTAGGATCAGGCTGTGCAATGGGAGAGCTGATTCATGGCAATATACTGGCTTCTCCATTTAATTGCACTGTCAAACACACCCAGGGTTATGACTTTCACAGAAGACATATCAGAGTCAGTTAGGAAACAATCTGTAGCAATCCCTCTGTAGAACTGGTGCTGCATTATCTATCCAAATGCTGTGCCTAAATGCAAAATAATTAATATTTAAAAATAAGCTATACAAAAATAAATCTGCATGAAAATGTTCACCTTGTAACATTGGAAGTTAGAAGAAAAATTTGCCAGAAAAAAGAATTAGTATTTAAACTTTAGATGGTCATGACTGGAAATAGGGAAATTACATATACTACCTTTCAGATTTTTTTTTTTATTTTCCATTTTCAAAGAACTATAAGCAAGCATTTGAAAAAAAAAATGTTTTTTCTCTTTAGATTTCAAATACTATGTAAAGGGAGGATTTGATAGGCATGTAGATTAAACCATGTCAGATTAAAGATACTTGCGTGGATTTCTTTACAAATTGTTAAAATTTTCAGGTCTAGCTGGGCTGCTCCAAAAACTAGTAAAATGGATTGTCCAGTACATGGTTACTTATTGTATATAAGCTAACAATTTTCATTCCTAGTGTTTCTCAAATACATTGATCAAGTAATATCTAGAGATGTTAAGATAATTATTATTCCAAAATCTTTAAATCAAAAAATCTTGAATAATATTTGTTATGACAGATGAACTTTTTTCTATTACAACTTAATTATGACTTCAGGAACAGCTATTAGCAAAAGGAGATGCATATGTTTTGGC
The DNA here is from genome assembly GCF_000699145.1 of Aptenodytes forsteri. Classification (NCBI taxonomy): domain Eukaryota; kingdom Metazoa; phylum Chordata; class Aves; order Sphenisciformes; family Spheniscidae; genus Aptenodytes; species Aptenodytes forsteri. The sequence continues at coordinate 867,908 of NW_008794493.1, forward strand.
ACCTTTTTGGTAAACACTGAGCCTTGGTTTTCTTTCCTTTCTCCTCATTCTGTGGAATGAGGAGTAACAGTGAGCTGCTGTTGATCTCTGTTAGCATTGTCATAACATGCTGTGCTCCATCACAGCTGCGTTTTCCATAAGGCAGAATACAATTTCCAGGCTCCCTTCTTTTGCCAGCCAACCTGTCTGCTACCTGCTGAAGTGACTTAAAGCAAGTGTAGTGCGAACTGAGTTAGCTTTGTGTCCACCTTCTGTTCTGCTGGCAGCTAGATGTGATCATCAAGGTCAGGTAGCCCCTGCTGGATTTTCAGAATCAGTTTGCTAATGGGAAAGTTAGACACAATTGTTCAACAGCTCGTTGTGCCTCTGGGAAAAAGAATTTCAGTGATTTTTAGGCTCATTTTCATATGGTTTCATTTGAAATGTAGATAACTCCCAGCCCATCAGTGCCTTCATTCCATGTATTAAAATATATTAATATATGGAGGACTGTTTCAAATATGTTCACTAATTAACGGTCTCCCTTTGCCTGTAAAACTTGTTTTCTGCATTTGTTAAAGAACATGGTTTTGAATCTCTTCACTAGAAATTAATATATTTGCGAAAATAAATTAAGTGAAATGCTTGGTCTGTTGACAAAACTCACATTTAATTGAGGCCAGCATTTTCTGTCTTTAGCACTGAATCTTCCCTTCTGAAAGTTCTTGTAAGCGTTCATTGAACTTTATATATTTTAATAGGAGACAAAAAAGCATCAGGGAAGTTAAATATTATTGGAGTTGTCTTTATGTTTTGGAGGAAATAGGTCTGTGCATTTTCATTTATTGGGTGGGAATTGGATTCCATCTTTCAGATCTCTTTTGTGAATTGTGCAATAACTTGTTTCAGGGAAGATTTAAACATACTCATGTATGTTCCTTCACTCATGAGTTATCTAATGTTTCTAAATGGCTGACAAAAGCTTCTACCTAGCAGTTGGCATTTCAGAATACAGCTTTTACTTTCAAGGTATAGAATAGATTATTTTTATCTCTTATTTTTACAGGAAAATTGGAGGATAACCCCTAAAGCATCTAACCTATGGAGGAAACTGTCTTATCTAACTCTCTAGGGGAAAATCAACATGCATACTTATGTGCAAATTTAGACAATTATAGATGTCACTGAGCATACCATTGAGATTAATGTACTAACTGAATTAGTGAAAGTGTGCTGGATCTGTCCCTGAATTTCTGGTTTTCTTTCTGTGCTGGATCTGTCTCTGAATTTCTGGTTTTCTTTCTGTGGCTCTGGGTGAATGATAACAAATCAAAGAACTCATTAAAATGTTCTACAAAGAACAGTCATAATACACAGGTTCTCAATGGCTGCACGAGTTTAAAAAATAAAAATTTTAAAAAAATTGCCATTTGTTCATCTTGAGCCTCTGTGCTGTAACTGAAGATCGGTTGTGGCCCTTCCATAGGCTCTAAAGCTTTCTGAAGCTCATGAATTAACTTCTCTTAAGTAAAATATTCTCTCGGCTTCCAGTCACATTCAATGCTTGAACACATTTACTGTTGCTATGTGTTTTATCTGTTGATGTTGATGGGTTAGGGTGCAATTAAGCTTGCCTTTCTAGCAATTTTTGTGGCACCTGAACTCAGCCTAGCCTATCACGCTGTTAAGGTCCCTTTGGGTGATCAGGTCATAATCATTGGTGCTGGGGACTGACAAATTAAGAATAATACATAGATATATTAAAAGCATATCTACTTTTAACAATCTATCTTGAGAGAGAAACGAGACCAAGAGTAAGGTGTGTTCTTAGCATGGTGCAATTGCAAGTGATGTCATAGCATGTCTGGAGGAATGAGATGCCTGTAGGCAGCCTGTGTCTATTAACTGAAAGCTTGTCAAGTTTCCTCAGCTGTGGTTGTTACAAAGAGCTCAGTCAGTATGAATTAATAAAACCATTTATCTCTTATTCTATGCATTGCTCAGTGTTAACCATTACTGAGGTTAAGAGGAAAACTAGTAAGTGAAGAAAGTTCATGGTAAATTGTTATGGGAATCACTAAGTTTGTATGCACAATATAGATAATTTTATAATTAATATCTATAGTGGAAACACTAGGTCTGGGGAATGTATTCCCTGGGCTCATAATTATACATATACTGTAATCATTGAAAGATGGCTGTCCAGTAAATCAACCAGAAGAAAAGCAATTGGATTGATCACAGAATCACTGAGGTTGGAAGGGGCCTCTGGAGATTATCTAATTGAATCCCCTGGCTCAAAGGAGGGTCAACTAGAGCAGGTTGATCAGGGCTGTGTCCAGTCAGGCTTTGAATAACTCCAAGGATGGGGACTGGCAATCTGTTCTAATGTTTGACCACCCTTGCAATGAAAAAGGGATTTTTGTTTGTTTTATGATCAGATGGAATTTCAGTTTTCAGCTGTATCATTGACTCTGGCCCTCTCACTGGACACGGAGTTTAGTCTGGTTCTATCTTCTTTAGTGTCTCCCATCCAGTATTAGGCTCATTGTGTACATCCACTCATCAGCTCCTCTATCACTTGTGTCAGGAAGTTGTTACTGAGCCCTCCAGGGAATGCTTGCATCCTGCTATGTTGTCCCTCCAGCAGGTATTCAGGTGGTTAAAGTCCTCCTTGAGGACCGGGGCCTGCAAATGTGAGGTTTCTTCCACTTGCCTGAAGGCCTCATCTGCATCTTCTTTCTAATCAATTCATAGCAGACACCTACAACAATGTTGCCCGTGTTGGTCTGTCCTAAACCAGACAGCTGAACATGCTTAGTTTTTTAAAGATGGCGATATAAAAAAATCTGTGATATTCTGAAAAAACATTGCAGTACTAATAAAAAATGATTTAAGGGAAGGGATTTAATTAGGAAATCAGGATTTGGCTTTATTGGCTATTTAGAAATCAATCGTGTTTTTTACTTAAGATTTACATTAATTTGCTTACCTATTATCTTAACTACTACAAAGCACTGTTAAGAAAGTTGTCATTGGCTTGTCATGCATAACTCAGCTTTTGCATTTGTGAACTAAAATAACCTAATCAGTCTTTGAAATTAAAATGAAGAGGGTTTTGCAGAGGATAGTACTAGATTCTTTCCTCCCATGTCAGCTGCTTCTGAAGGGAGTCAGTAAATTATATTGTGTTAGCGAAGCCTTGGAATGCTAATAGAAAATTTCATTACATTCAGAAATAACTCTGTAGTAGAAGTAGGGTTCCTGTCAAACTTGCCACAATGTGTTATTTTTCTAAATATTAAACCAAAATTTCACTACTATTAACACAAGTTTTAATCAATTAGCTTTTGAGTTATTTCCTTTGAGCTAATGTTGGTATGACATTCAAGAAATAAGAATTTGGAGCTTACTGTGTATATTTTAGTTACTTCTCAAATCCATTGGCCACTGTTGGCTTATGTTAAAACTCAGATACCTATATCTTTTTTCCTTCCTTTAAACACACAAATAAGATGGGATGAATGAACATCCAAACAGATGCTGCTTTTTCTTTTCTTTCAATCTAGTTGTGATACTCATGCTCAAGGACATAGGACTGGTTTTAGGGTTAGAGCTTCTTTCACTGTAGAGCTTGTAAACTTCTATTTGTATGTGATTTTATTCATGTTGTATCACTCGAAATAATAGGGCTGTCAGGACAGAGAACTATGCATTTATAACATGTATGTATTGAAATCAGTTTTGGTTTATCTTGTCCATAGTAACAAGGGGATGAGGTTTGAAACATGGAAAAGTAGCAAAGCTCTGTAATGGCAAAACAGCCCAGCCAGCCATTCTTTTTTCCTCATATAAAGAAAGCAAAAAGATTATTGTCACTTGGTAATTTCAGTCTGGGGTAACTACAAGCAGAAGCTAATTTAAATAATGACACTAATACAATCACAAGACCTAATAAAATTGGATTCTGACATTATAATTGAAGTAGATAAGGCACTGAGAGTTCCATATAGCACAAGAGAATTGTGATATGAAGCACAGGAGGGGGATATTTGTCTTACTGTAAAGATATGTGATATGAACACTTTCTCATTGCAACTACAAACCTGAGTCAGGGGAGACTTGGATTCTGTATAAATAAAAATGCTGCAAAAATATAGTAGGCTTACAGTATAATGATATGAATATATTTGTGTGCGTGTGCAGATGAAGAGCTTTAAGTGGTTAGTATTTGTTTCTTTGCTTTTAAAAAAAACACACGGAAGTCAGTTTGTAACCAGTGAAAAAAGCTGCTGAAAAGCATTGCTATCTTTTTACTAGACTTATGTTACAACTAGTAAATTGCAGTACAGAGAGTTGAAGGCTGGTGTTTCAATACCAAGTCTGACATTCCTCCTAAATGAAGACAACCTTACTTTTCTGGTCACCTGCAAATCCCACAGCAATGAAAGGACAGAGAAGACACTTAAAAACATAAATCTGGAGCTTCACAGATGTTTACTACTTTAAGTTCTGAAATTCACCATTTTGGTTTCACAAAAACCAGAATTGTTGCTTAGGTTTTGGATAGGTACCATCAATTTTGCTTGTCAGCAATGGCAAAGCTACCTAGGCAGAGTTGGTGGAGTAAAGTGCTTTTAAAGTAAATCAAAAGCTCAGTCTTGCAGTACTTTCCCAGTTCTGAGTTATATATATATGTCTCTATCCAAATGTTGTATTCCAAAGGGCTATAGTACAGTTACAAATGTAAGTAAATAGTAGGTATTACTTAAATGTTTGCCAGCAGACCAAAATGATTTTTCAGTGACTGAAACAGCCGCTTTGGCTTGAAATGAAATCAAAATCATGTCATATACTGTTAAGGTTTATAAGCAGTGCCTATTTTGACCTCTTATTTAAATCTACTGGAAGATTTATTGTTTCATTGTTTAAAACTGACTTTGCAGAGTTTTGTCAATAGATATTACATTAACTTTCAGCCAATATTTATTTGTTAATCCATGCGGAGATACTGAAGTTATGATAAACCTGTATCAGGATTAAAAACCATTCATTAGCCTTTATTATAGCCACAGCTGAACCTCTAAACTGATAATTTAAACTTCAGTTTAAAACACTAGTAAAATTGAGATTATGTCTGAGGAGAATTCCACTGTAGTCTGCTTTTTTGTCTACTGTTACACTTTCATTTACAGGCTCCTGAGACTCTCTCTTTATATTTATCTTTACATGTGATTTGCATCTATACAGTGCTCTCCAATGTCAAAATGGAAGATGAGGAGACTGGAAAAAGTGATTTTATGCAATTCATCAAGATGACCCTATGTTTCTGGTCTTTTTGCACCAACTTCTTTTAGATTTTTTTCCCCGTTATTTTTTTTACTGCTGCAGGTGTGACTTCACCGTGTTTTAGGGGACTGAACTTGCATGATCCAATATCTGTTCTGAAGTAACAAGAATGTTGCAAAAGAATTTTAATTTAATAATAGGAATTTCAATCAAAAGATAATACATTTGATTTAGTGAGCTCTAAAACAGCTGGAAGGAAATTTAATATTTCTTCTTGTGTAAATATTAAAATTATATATTTGGGCTTATGTATTGATGTTGTTTGTCTTATGATGTAAATAATGGAAAGGGATTGCCTAGCTAGTGCTTTCCCTAGCTGTGGTTATAAGCATTCTCCTGAAATGAGCTAATGGCTCTAATGACAGTAATTATAAGAAAATATGTTTAAAAAGTAAAAATAATTTGTAAGTTATGTCAGTTAAAAACAAAACCCACTGCAGTTATGTGCCCATCCATCATCATCATTCCTGAAAGTTCTGTATAATTGCTTATATAAGCTTTTTGCACTTTTATAAAATTGGATCTTGCGAGACCTAGAATTAAGATGAACAAAATTGATTTAATGGAGGAGGGGAAGGAAGACAAAAATCCCAGAACAAATCATGTCCATATCTTTCCTCCTAATCTACAATAGTTCAGTCCTTTCCTGAAGTTAAACGTAACTGCGTAAGTCTCTTCCTCTTCTATTCTGCAGTCATGCAGTAGCACAAATAAATGTAACACTCTCTCCCTCTTCCACTAGCCCTGCTTTGAAAAGAAACATTAAGCACCTGCTTGAAAGAAGACTTGCCGAAAAAAACCCAAACAATTCCTCCCCCCCTCCCCCCTGCCCCATAACGTAGACCCACCCTGTGCTTCTAAGGAGGCTTGGTTACTGTGGTGTGACATCCTGAGGTCATTGTTTTGCATTAACGGTTTCTTAATGAGATTGGGATTTCTGAAATTGCAGTGGCTGGGGAAGTAACTCACACCAGTTCAGAAATGTCTGATTGTTGAACGCTATCTTACAGTTACTATTCTCCACCATTTTACAAAATCCCATTGAGATTAATTAGTGTGAGGGATAAGAAAGGGCAGTGACGACTGACAAAGCTTCCAGCATTGCCTTCAGTACCACTGGCTAAAAGCATTGTTTTTGCTGCAAGGGGAATGTATGTAATTTGTCTGAATACTAGGTGTTTGCTAAGTCTCTTTAGGCTGTTTTCTACAGGAGCTGGGCTCTTGCTTGAACAATTAGTAAATGTAATACCTGATGCAACTATTAGTGTGGGTTTGTCAGCTTAGCATTGTTAATATAACTGTTTAAGTAATCCAGCACCCCACAGAATCATTATTCCTCTTCAGTTCTCTGCCTAAGACTCCCTCAGCTGCAGTTCTCTTTAGGTTACTATGGTATGTAGTAGGGAAAAAGTCTTTTTTCTTCTCCTTTCCGAGACACAAATGCAGGTAGATGGCTAATCATACTGCTGAAAGGTACTTTCCATGGTTTAAAAACTGGGCTACAGAAGACTCACATAGCAAATCTGATCTTTCTGATACGGCACACATTGTATATGTTACTACACAGATGTGTACTTATCATACTGAATGGCATCAACATTTTGTCTTACATTTGCAGTTTCCCTTACTGTACTCCTTACTATCTTTCTACTGTTCATTTAAAAATTTTTAACTGTACCTAAAATGAGCTTGTCACACAAGTCATGTCAATGAGAGTGTCCATAGAGTCTAAATACAGACCATAAAATATAGACCATACACGTAACTTCACTGAAAGAGCTGTGTAGATGCCTTAGCAATGCTGATACTGTAAGATCTTTACACTTTGTTTTCACAACATCTTGAATAAAGCATGTGCTGACGTGTGTACTTTATGTCCATCTTCTAGCTTTAGTAATTCAACGGTCATTGGTATTGAAGACAGGATCATTAAAGTGAATTACTAGTATAGATTGAGGACAACTAAAGGAAATGTGTTTTTAATAAATTTGCTATTAAGAATTACTTATCATTTTGTCATGCTTTCACCAAATAAATGGTTTCCAAAATTTTTGCAAACAAAACAAATGTCCATTTCAGATGTTAAGTCTTTTATTTTATATAAGCAGTGATAGTGAAATACTTGAAAGTAGGTAGAATCTGAATAAAATAGGCAAGACTTTTTTTGATAATTAAATAGTTTTAAAAATAAAAATACTTTGTTATGGCTTCACTGTGAAAGCTTTGTTTTAAAAACTTACTTATGCTACATGGATGCTGTGAATACAGACAGTGTAAATACGAACAGAATATTTGGTTGTGAGCACAGACCTGTGAACTTCAGTGAAAGCTGGAAATTGTTTGTTGTTCTTCGCCTCAGATTGGGCCCCTGTACCACACCTCAGGTGTCTGCGTGGCCACCACCAGTAACCCCCATTGCTTCGCTTTGTATTAAGTACACCAATATTTATAGCAAAGCAAGCAAGTGTTAACATGTGCACTTTCTTCAAATATTGAATATCTGAATACTAATTCTTTCTCCAATAAATATTCAACTATTTCTATCTAATAAGATGATGTCAAGAGGAAAGACTGAAATGAGTTATTTTGTGGTGTCTTGCTCCAGGCAGCACACTAGCCTTGGGCACCAACTGAAATTCCCCTAGTAGAAGGCAGGGACTGAAACCAATTCAGTGGCGTGTGGTAGGTTACCATAAAGGGTGAAATACTGAATAAGAGGAGCATTGTCAGCTCCTTTCTTTCTCATTTAGGTTTGTTGAGGGTTTATCAATGAAACTTTTTCCCCTCTGAGATGTTTTTCTGCCTTTTTTCAAAGAAAAAGGCACTTTTCCCAGAAACTGTTTCTTTAGATTTAATTATGAATTTTACTGCTATGGTACTACAGCTATTTTAACATTCTCAACCTCAATCTCATTGTGTCACAGCAGCACTGAATTATTTTGTCACTTTGTATTTTAGTGAGAGCTAGGATCTAGTTGAAATTGAAATTAGCTGCTGTAGTTCATGGTATTCAATTTTTCTAGTCCCCATCTCATCAAAATCTGCACCAAGCTGCTTCTTTCAAACTTGCACTTTACTACTAAAAGCATTTATATAAACAGCAATGTAGCTATTTCAGGGATGAAAGGAATTTATGACTTCTATGGAAGAGGATGCTTTGTCACTGATTTTAAATTCACTTATGGACATCTGCACCAGGAAATGCTTTTTGTCCTCTACTGTGAAGCAAAGTGAAACTAGTAGCCACCTGATTTGATTGAATAGGTTTTTTTCCTTTCTCTCATGCTCTTACTATCACTACTCCTATATTTCTCCCACTTTATTCTTTTACATATTTTGATATTCTACTACTTTTTTCTTTGTCTATGTTCTCTCCCCTGGAGCCCCAAGCTACCCTGCAGAGCTGGTTCAAAAGCTGTCAATTCAGCAAAGCAAAAAAGCACAAGGCAAGCTAGATGCAATTGTTAATTACAGGATGAGTTGTCAGGATTTGTAAAATCCTGCAGATGATGAAAGAGAAAATTATACTTAAAATCCAGGTGGAAGCTAGAATGTTCCAAGTAAATTTTCTGTATTTAAAGGAATTAATAGGAATCCAGAAATAAATATCAAAACAAGTTGGGATACCTCAAATTGCACATTTTTCTTTTGTTTCCTTCCTTCTCTCAGGCTAAAATGCCAACCTTATAGAGTTAGCCGATGGTTACCTATTGACTTAGGATTTCTTTCTGAATCACTGAAAGTGCAGAAAAAATGGTGTTTGTCAAATGTTAAAAATGCATTTTTTTTTAAACTCTGAAGTTCATCTCAGGAATGTTACTGATATTACATTGTTAAAGGGATATTTAAGAGTATATTTATGGAAAAAGGCAAATGTATTAAAACTGAATACTTATTCCATATAATTATTTTATGAACTGTCTAAAGTATGAGTTTTAGAATGAACTAGAGCAGGACAACATATAACTGGTTTCCTTAATCTTTTTTTTGTTTCATCTAGTGGCTGGGAAATTTGGTTTGTGTTAGTGGTTTTGTTTTAGTAGTTGGGAAATTTAAAGGTATTTTACATGTTCAAACGGTATTTTTCTATTTCACAGTAATAAAGGATGAGTGACCTCAACAAATGGTTACCGATAAATCACAGCAGCCTTTATTTAGAAATCTGCTCTCTTCTGAGGTATCTTATTAATCTTTAATATCTTTCCTATGGGATAACATGTTGCTACTTGAATAGTTCCACAGAAGTACAAGCCACAGAAAATAGAGCTCTGTGATAATTTTATGTGCTTGAGGGTTAGCTTAGAGCAATGCAATCCGTTCTGAGGAAAGGACAGTGTGTAACTATAAATTGAGACCAAATTAATCCGCTGGTCCTTGCTGTTGTACTTTTTTTTTTTCTGGTAAGAAAATAATCTATACTGGTCCTTGCTGTTGTACTTTTTTTTTTCTGGTAAGAAAATAATCTATTACTAGACTACTGAAACAAGTGAAAAAACAGATTGTTTTCATCACAACTGTGAAATAGGTTTGCTCTGTGATCAAAAATGCTTACTCTGATTTTTTCCTTTATGCATTGGATTGAGGCAGAGAAGAAACAGCTGTGGCCCTATTTAGGATAGGGGTCACAGCCGTGTAAAAACTATCTGTATACAGCCATGCAGAGCCAGCACTATTTCAATGCATTGGAAACAAGAAATGTGTATGGAAGTTGGGAAAAAATGAATCACCGGGATTCTGAATAAATCTAGATGCCCAGTAATGTTGCAGTCCCCTGTAACAGGGCTTTTATGGATTGCTGTGCTTGTTTGGACCTAAGTTTTGTCTCCATGCCAATTCAGAGTCCCAAAGTGCCTGGTCAACCTTGCACCTTGTGCAGGGAAGATTGTAATCTTTGAGATACAGTGTACCTAGCAGCTATAATGGACTACTTTAAAACACCTGTCACAGCATTTTCCTCTTCATTAAAAAAATAACTTTAACAGAGTGTAGGACTCTTGCACGATTGCAAGTGGAAGTCTTTGCTCTTTTGTGTATTGTATCCTTTGCAATTTACACCAAAAACTTCCCACTAAGTATCTGTGAAGAGCATACCATTAGAGAAAATGAAGCTTATAATTAAATAGAATGACTAAGTCTATTTTTTCAGAGTCTCTGTGACTGGGTGTAAAGACATAGTGTCATCTTCTTTCAAAAGTTGCAGTGTGCCATGTAGTAAACAATAAACTTACTTGGAATTACCTATACTAACTTAGATTTTTCATACTTGCTTATCTGACTGTGGACAAGCTGTATTTTCAAATCAGCCTTTAACTGAAGTAATTAGAATTATTTTTAAGAGTTCACTGAAGTACAACTGCAATTTTATGTGAATCTACAGTTATAAAAATTTCACTAGAATAATTTTAATGATCATTTGATACCTGTATAAAACTTCCTTTCTACTTGGCAAGAAAAAAATAAAATAAACTGAGGTGAAGAATGTGCTTTCTCCAAATAAATCAGTATAACAAAAGACTGAAATCTTTGACACTTAAGCTATTAAATGTTAATTTGTTACCTGTGCTTGTATTTAAGTTTGTGAAAATGTGTTTGTGGCTGTATTTTCGGTCTGTAATTGCAAATGTAAAGAACCTCCTTTACAAAAAGAAAAATCAATTGTTTCTTAAAATTCTGCCTGCTGTACAAAATTTCCTAATTTTGTCCATGGCAGACAAGAAATGAGGATGTCTTTCAGAAAGGAAGAATGTTCAGCAAATGACCTTGATCATTAGTCATCTGTATCTGTTTGGCACTGCCAATTGCCAAAAGAGAAGTAATTTCCTGAGTGAAACATTAGGTAAAATGAGATTAACATTTGCCCCTCCACAACTCATTTAATGTGAGCTGCCTCCTTTACAAATACAAAAGTATCGGGGAACCCAGTGAACACTTTCTTGCTGTTGAGGAACGTTGATTCCAAGAAACCTGTAGTTGCTGTGGTGTAAAGCTCCTATCTGGGTTTCACTCCTGGTTTCCAAATGAACATCAACAACAATAAAGTCCTCAAAAGATTATCATGACAAGCCCTGCAAAATGCTTTTTTTAAAGGAAATATGTGCTGCTAAGAGTTATCATCTGCTTTTAGTGCAAACTGTCACTTTCAGAATTTCTTTCCCTTGAATTTGTAAGTCTCAGCAGATCTGACACCTTCAGAATCAGGGGAGGGGCGATACTATTGCAGCTTTATAACTCTTTACCAGTGGCAGCAAAATCTTTCAAATTTAGGATAAATGGCTCTAATGTTTTTGTGGTGAAATGCAAAAAGCTTTTTCTTATTCTTCAGAGTAAACTAGAAACAAGAATTGTAAAATACACAGAAATAACATGGTATATTTGTTGGCATGTCACCACAAGGAACTGGGTTTCTTTGTTGCCTTGTAGGCATTCCTAGAAAGTACAGAAGTATCTGAGGAATAAGTTGTTTCTGAATTGCTTACCTATGTGAGACTGAATCTTGCAAGGTCATGAGGTAGATTAATGTTTGAAAATCATTGCTATATTTAAAAATCAGTTTTGAATCCTGTTCAAAGGATTAGAGAAATCTGTTTCCTCTAAGTTCCTTAATATGTAGTAAAAAAACCCCCACCAAAATATCTTGATATTGAGAGGGGAAGATTGTTTTTTAATATGTACACTTAACAAAAGTTCTCAGCATTTCTGGGGCTAAGTCTTTTCTCTAGATGGACTAATACTAAAATATGATGTGCTTTCCATTTGTTAAACTGAGTTTCATCAAGTCAGCTTTCTAACAGAGCTGCCCAATGAAATGTTCTTAAATGCCCTTTTGAATGTTCCCAAGAGCCATCCACCTCACTCAGAGCACTTATGTTGGCAGCTTCTTTTGAAACACTTGGGAATGGCTATGTGCTTCTCAGATGTGACAAAACAGCAACAAAACAACACACAGTGACTGTACAGTGAGAGACAAGCAGAATAGCATGGGCATGAATTAGGAGAAAGAGCTAGTTTGTCAGGTGAACTAGAGCTCAGTCTCATCTGTACCAGTTTTAGCTCATCTCTCTTCTGGAAAATAAAATTAATCCAAGCTTCTTGCATGTTGTTTGGTTGTTGTTTTTTTTTTCTGGAGAATGCAGTGTTGGGAGCAAATCTGTGGGAAAGGAAAGGAGAAGGAAAAAAATAAGTTATTGGAAGATGAAATATTTAGAAACACCAAAAGAAGAGGGAAAGTTCAGTGTCAGAAAAAACTACAATTTTATAGTTTGTGGAAAAGAGAATAAGAAATAAATTTGATTTGAAATCATTTAACCAGTTTGATTTGAAGACCTTTATGTTTAAGATGAGGTTGCACACTTAATAAGCCCAACCCAGATATAAATTTCAAAAATTTCCCTTGTAGACTCAACTGAGAAAGCAGTTAAGGTTCCTATCTGAAAGTCATGGCTAGAAAAGAGCTGCCTGGCTTTGGGATGGAAACTGTAGGAGTTTTAGTTTTAGTCCAGCTCCCTAAGCTTTGCTGAGAGCTCAGGACTGCAATGAACTAAGTTTGTGGCCAGTTACTTAATATGAGAGAGCTCTAGGATTTCCTGAATGTGCAAAACCAGTAACAACAGCTCTGGGGTTTCCCTGTTGGGTAGTCCACAGTGGGTGTGGGCTCTGGAGTCTGAGCTCTGCAGGAGCACCCTGCATAGGGTAGCAAAGAAGTCCCAAGTTGTTGGTAGCAAAGTCCAAGTTGTTGGCACTCTGCCTGTATCCTCTTAGAAGGCATCAAAGGCTATATGCTTTTGCAATTTCTGATTAAAATTTGTTTTTCCAGGTAATTCCCAAGCAGTCCTATCAAGAAATTTAGACCAGGGATGCTGAGCCAGCAAGAAGAGCTGACCAACTGCTTTTTTTTCCTTGGGTTTTTACTCTGTTTAAAAGCAGTAGAAGGGGGGACAGAAAAAGAAAATGGAAGCAGAGGGTATAACACAGTAGTGAAACATGGAAAACAGTCACACAGCTGAATAAGATAAACAAGTTGCTTTCTGTAAATGACTGAAGTTCCTTTATACACTTGAATAAGGAATTGGTTTAACACAGTCTCTGAAACAGTCACCTTTTAGATGTCTCAAGTTAAACAACCCAAAAGAAACTTAAATAGCAAAAACCGGGTAAGTCAAAATTCAGCTTTTTTTTTTTTGTCTTGAGCTGTATGTCCTCTCTTCTGCTTATGGACATCATGAGCACAGACTGTTCATTGTGCTATACTGAGTAGGAGATGAGGAATGAATGTGAAAGTGCTTAGAAATTTTTTCATCGCTTAGTGGTTTTTTCATCACTTAGTGATTTTTTTTCATTTCTGATCCCTTCATAGATGAAATGCTTGAGCCATTGACTATCTTAGTAGCTTTTAACACTTATCTGGGTTTAAATCTAGATTTAAAAAAAAAGCACAGTTCTTTCCAGTTTGTTTTCAGAATTGGTATGTGTTTAATTTTCTAGCTACAGTTGCTTTGGTTACCTCATTTCCAATCCCTGATGTTTCTATATCAGACTGTTTCCCACGATATATGTGGTCACAGACCTGAAGACAAGGGGAATTGTATCCTTCCAGCACTTCTGGTTTTGAGGCATATGGATAGTGTCATATTTGCCTTTGAGTCATGCACTAAGACTTGCTGTTAACAAAACTGGCAACCAGCTCCTATTAGGAGAAAAGAGCAGTATCTGATTTTTCTAGCATGATCATTTAAAATATACTTGGATATAACTCTATCTTGCCTTTTTAAACAGTCATTTATCTTTACTTTTAATTATCTGTAGTTATAAGGGCATTTTGTAAAAGCATGCCATGCTACTCTTCACGACCTTTCCTTAGTAAGACATTGGTTAGACCTTCATAGGTAATGGGGCTTTTGAGTCATATAGCTTTTATTTTATTTTTGTTTTATTTCTATTTTACAGCTTTTTATGCATATGACAACTGTAGATTCTTACTCTGTGCTGCTTGGTAAAAAGCATAATATAGGTGTTGGGGTTTTTTTTAGTGACCATGTCCTGAAGCATGGCTTTCAATATGAGGTCACAGTACTTCTTGCTTAAAATTTGTGTGCGATTAATATAGGGGGTTTTGGCTTCTTCTGTTATAATAGAGCTGATCCAAAACTCATTGGAATTAAGGAATTATTTTTCATTGACTTAATTTGTTGAAGTATGGAGTCAGAATTACTTAGACTGGAACTCAAAGTAGTGAATCAGTCTGTATCTTTTTCAATCTTTCTGAATATTATTAAATTTTAGAGTGAGAATTTTAAATGGTTTGCTGTCTTTACTGTAAAGTTCAATTGTTTTATGCCTTTATCTGGCCAGAATTGTATTTTTAGGCCAACAAATCACTTTTGATGAAAAACTGATTTTCAGCTTGAATGAACTTCAACTACATATAAAAATACAACTTCTATGTCCATTTATCTGTTTTAAAATACGGAAATCTGGCCTTTGCTTGATTAAATAACTTGATAAGCACATAGGAGAGCATTTGCAGATCTCTGTATAACTTTCAGATTTCTAGTGTCAGGGCTGCAGTTTGTCTGTAGATCATGCAGAGCCTGAATCTTCTATTCATTCACCTACATGTAGATGGTGGAAGACATGAGGCAAAGAGAAGCACAACTGTGCATGACAAACAGCCTTTTACTCCTTAAAATTTGGGCCCAAAAATGCTATTGAAAAACACAAAACTCAACTGAATGTCTCCTAAACTGTCAACCACGCTGGGCTCCATTGCAGCTGCGATGCATGCAGTGCCTGCTCTTCCACTCCAGCCCAGCTGAGTACACGCTGAAAGGTGAAAAAGCCCAGACAAAGTTTGCCTATGTAAGAAACGTGTAGAACTGCCTCCTGTCTTCATGGTTTCAGAGCAAAGATGAAACGGGGGAGAAAAAACAAATGCTCCACCACAACCTGAAAGCAAAACAGTGAGATGTGGTATGGAGGAAACAGGCATGTGGAACATGGTTTCGTTTATTCCAGTTTCTCATTCAAGTCTTACCTAGTTTCTCCATTACTTGTAGCCCTATCAAAGCTTCAACCTAGCTAATAAAATGAAAATATAATGCTAAATTTCCATCTGCTGTCTCTGTGCTGTTAATCACGGTTGGAAGTAACTACAGACATGCAAGATGTGTGCAGTTACATCTGTCCACATAGCTCAACTTTACCATCATAGATGATGGGGTGCCTGATAGGATAGCTACCCATGTGGCAGTTCAGCTGTTAGAGCCTTGTTTTCATTTACACTACATAATGAATTTTGATTAATGCAGATATTGATTTCCATGTATTATGCAGGCTCTGTATAAAATTAGGGCCTCTCTATTGACTAAAGGAGACCACAATGCATATATCTACACTTTGCATTGAAAGGTAAACTAGCAGCAAGAGGGATTATATATCTATGTAAGCCTAGGAAACCTCTGTGTTGCGCTCAGCATAGAAAGGTGGGACTACAGCCTCTTTGACATTGCTGAAGTATTTCTAATCTGATTAGAGTCTTGATCAACAACAGATTGGGGCTGCTGTACTCTTCTCCAGAGTATGGGGGAACATGGCTGGATATTTCAGTCTTCTGAAAACATCAACTCTTTATTTTTCTTACAGATTTTTGACAGAATAAGGTGGCTGTGCTTCATTTCCCAGTTAGAAGGTAGAGGTTAAACACCTCTTCCTTTCTTTTATTTTGCATCATTTTTTCTTTCATGACTTGGAATATCCTTTGGGATATGCAGATGCTGAAAGAAAAATCAATGATACAGAACACTGGTGTTCTATTTAGAAATTATATCTCACTTTGTAAGATCTGCTAAGATCTGCTGACTGCTGCTTTCGTGGTGCTTTCAGAAGCTTCCTTTTCTTTCTGCTGCTGCACCAAATCAATGTCAGAATGGACAAGGTACAGCTTTATAGTCCCATTGACTTTGCTTTTTTAGAAGAGATCTTTAATCTGAAGGCAAACTCTTGTCCCTAAAATATCATTTGGATCAAGAAAGCCCTTTAATTTTTTTTCCCTGTTGCTCCTGAGTCAGCAACCTGTTTCTTGGAGTCTTTCTTTGAAGGTTTTCCTGAATAGAAAGTCACAGCTGTCCTGGTTTTGGCTGGGATAGAGTTAATTTTCTTCCCAGTAGCTGGTACAGTGCTGTGTTTTGGATTTAGGATGAGAATAATGTTGATAACACACCGATGTTTTAGTTGTTGCTAAGCAGTGCTTACACTAGTCAAGGACTTTTCAGCTTCTCATGCCCTGCCAGAGAGAAGCTGGGAGGGGGCACAGCCAGGACAGCTCACCCAAACTGGCCAAAGGGACGTTCCATACCATAGGATGTCATGCTCAGTATATAAACTGGGGGGAGTTAG
>NW_008794493.1:885422-905582 GCF_000699145.1 Aptenodytes forsteri
CGGCTGTGTGGTATTTAGCTGCCTGCCGGGTTAAACTATAACAGCCTAAGTAGGAGGCTTACTTTAAAAGTAAATGCAAAGCAAATGAGATGCTAACTTTACCAATAGATAATCTCAGAAAAATAAATCCTTTTAGGTTTACCATCGAGCCAATAAGGAACAGTATTACCTTTACAGGTGAACTCAACTATCTAGCACTGAGAAATTATATAGTCTTTCTAAGTGAAAAAGGTATTACGAGGGATCTGTAGTCATATTTTTTTTTTTGTTCTGACAACCTTTATTTTCTATTTTCTTACTTCATGAATTTATTCCAAATTATACCCTCCTAAGGCACTTTTTATAATCGTCTTCTTCCAGTATATGCTGCAGACCTTTGTGGATGGCTATCAAGTCACAGTTTTGCTGTCAAATAACCAAACAATCTTCTTTCAGTTAAGTCCTTAATTAACCTCTCCATAATTTTCTTTGTTCTTTTGTTATTCGAGTCCAGGTTGCCTATGTCCTTTTGCTGGCAAAAGATGTGCAAAGATCAAAAAACAGTCTAATATTTGCAGGCTCACACAAGCTGCAAATTCCTTTCTTCATGTGTTCTGACTCATCCTGATCAGTGTCTTGAGTGTTGCTCAAGTTGCAAAGAGACGTTAAGTTTCTCCAGCCATGCTGGCAAAATCCTCTTCTGATTTCAGTTTTATGTTTTTCATCTAGTTACTTCAGCATGCCTACACTGCACCCTGAAGCACAGTGGAAGGATATACTAGATAATATAGCATCAGGGGATGTTTTCATGTTTGTGTCTTGGTCTGAATTAAGAGTGAAGTTTCCTGGAGACTCTTGCAATCAACCCTACTTCTTGTGTTTGGTTTTCACAGTGTTGTGTTTTAGGAGTGTGTGGACAAGACTCATTTGGGATGAAACGAAATTGGAAGATGCACTCTGAATGTACTCTACTGTTTAATCATCAGATTAGACAAGAGCCATTATGAAGTAAAACAACATACTCAAAATGTGTATAATGTGGCTGTCAGGTGTGTAGCTGGTACCAGACTATTTTGCTCCACAGATCTGGTCTTTTGGTATTCCACTGTTGCTAAAGTAGACAATGCCATGTAGCTCATCTAGATCAGGGTATAAAAGCATGGCAACATCAACATGGCACGCTGTCTGGGAAAATAAGCTGTGCAGGTTGTATATATTTCTGTAACATTTAGCATGCGAGTAGTTTGAAAATAAGTTTGAGACTCCTTATTGATCCTATCCATGGTATATCAGTACAAGTAGAAATATTTTATAAATATATAAAAATATGCTACTAAGATATGGTAAATTCTAGTGATGTGAAAATGCTGATTTGCTCATTCTTTAAATATTTTTTTTTTTTAAATTGTTATCTGTCTAGCCATTGGTCTAGTCTCTAACTTTTGTCTCTACTTCTAAATACAAGTTTGTGCCTGTGAATATTCTCAATAGATGGCAAATGTGCTTTTAGAAAAGATGGATATCTTGCTTGTGCATGGAATAGTACCAGCTGAAACATGAAACAATACAATTATCTGACATTACCTTTGAGTTAAGAATTACGTCTAAATGAACTTCAATTCACTCAACACAAAATTGCAAAATCACAGTACTTGCAGATTTTGTATTTCTCAAATGTTAGAGAAGCCATTGGATATCTCAATACTGTCATGTGGGGTAAAAATATTTCCTAGCAGGAGTAAGAACTCATCACAGCAACAAAATAAAACATGGTTTATTAGTTTGATATCTGCCCAATGTTTTGCTTTTTGAAGCACACTGAATATTTACAGCAATAGCAAATCTAATTCATATAAAAATATGTGTAATTTTTTTCAAAGTAGTTCACAAATTTATTAATGCATTCCATTCAGCTGGCGCTCTCTGTATCAGTCGTAGTGGAGAAATCCATGACTTTGTCTAAAGTAATTACTTAGTTTAAAATCAATTTCACTGAACAAGTTGGGAACATAATTGCAAACAGAAATGCTTATAAATGATCTGTCAGGAGATGATTTGGAGCAATGCTGGGCATATCACAGAATTGATTTTTGAAGAATTTTGTCTTTGCAAATTTTGATCTACAGCAGCTTCCTTAGCCTGAGCCAGTACTGACTTCAGTCTCCTGCATCTGGTCTGAAACAGTAATTGATTGATGTTGATTGGTTTATGCACTGGGAAAGGAAATTTAATTGAAGGGATGGTAAAAGCTGTCCAAATGGGCAGTTAGTCTTATGGTAGATGATAATCCTAAATGAGGGATTTTTAAGATGCACTTCATAAACAAGTTGTGGTCTCTTTGTGTACAAAAGGATGTATAAACAGCAATATTGACATGCTGAATCAATTAATTTCTATATAACATTAAGCAGGCTTAAAAGTCTAGAAAAATTAATTGTCTTGACCTCTCTTATTGCTTCTAAAAATTCCTTCTTGACATATTTTACAATTAAGACTGCCTTCAAAATTTCTTTATTGAGGTTATTTTAAGGTCTTTATACTTATAAGCCATAAATTAATAGTGTATTAATTTTACTTTTAAACATTATGAAACAATTTTTGAAACAATTTTGTTTGGACCATAGATGACTTCACTCCCATTTTCGGTGTAGCATGTGGCTAATTATATTGTAATGGTACTGTCAAAAAAGAAACTTACTGTACTATAGATCTTAATTTTGAGCAAAAGAAAGACAGAAGGAACTTTTTTTTAAGCCTTTGATATTTTTTCTATGTAATTCTACCTGCTGCATAAAAAGCTTTCCTGATATTTGAAACATGCTTCTGTTGTAGATGTTAGTAGCATATAATTGGACAAAATGTGGCAGTCCACCTGCCTGAAGCAGGAATGTAGATTTCACATAGGAGAAACACAATACCTTTTGGCCTAATAAAACCCTTGTCCATGGTTTGGAAAATGTAGAAGGCTTAAATATGTAGAGGGTCTGGCAAGACCTTTTTTTCTAGTATTTTTACAGAAAATCTGAACAAGACTAAGAATTCCTAGTTACCTTGGAGCTTGGAAGAAGGCTTCATGTGCCCTGCAAATAGCATCTTTTCTAATATATGTATTTTATTGCTGAAAAACAACAGATTAGTATACCTACCAACCTTAATGAAAATGTAAACGATATATAAAAGCATCTTAACCAAGCTGTTACCATCTGTATTTGGAAGTTTAGAACTGTGTATATTGTGAGATTCATGCTATCAAAGCTTTTAAACGGCCATTTATTTTTCAGTAAATCTTATAAAGACTGAGACTTTTAAAGATTTTTAAAAAGTCTTGGTGACTATCTTTGTCTCATCTTCACTTTACTTCTCTCTTTCCTCCCCAACCCCAATCCTAAAAGACACTAACTTCATGACATGCTCAGCAAATAAAGGAAAAAAGCAGACTATTCTGTTAAAAATGAGAAAATTAGAAGAATTTGAGGAAAAAAATATTACCACTTAGCTGCAGCAGAAATTCAATAGCAGTGTCATTTTCCAAAAGAAAGCATATATTCAAAGAACTTGTCAGGATTCATAGGAGGTGATATTAATTTGCTGAGAAAATGGCTATTTTTAAAAGCTTCATTTTTTTATTAATAAATTTCAAACATTCAATTCTTTGTCATGGTTGCCCACTATTCTATAAGGAAATCCTGGCATGAAACATTTGCAGACCTTTTTACTGCAGTAGATCTTTTTACCAAAGGTGTACCAGATTGTTATTTTAGCTTACTGGAAATGTGTCTACTTGGATTCTATAAAATTTTATATAAACAATAACAAAACTTCCAGTTTATTTTAAGATTTGTCTTTGACTGTCAATACTAAATATTGTATCATGATGTAACATGAGGGTGAAAATCTAGGTTTTTTTAAATAAGTTGAGCATGTTTTGCTCAAATTACACAAGAACTTTATGTTTGCTGAGATGAAGCAGAACAACCAAACCCAGCTAGTGCTTGAGGTCTCTGCTGGTCACTTGCTACTGGGTTCAGCCACAGTACACTTCTGCAAAGAATAATTTTTTTCTACAGAAACCTGATTTCCCCCCAAAATAGAAAATATGGTAAATGTTTTACATATGTTCAAGCATGATTTGATGCTGAAGGAGAACAACCTAACAAATAGGTTATGAACCTTGTGTGTGCAAGAAATGTTCTAGTGCAGTGGGGTTTTTTACAGATCAAGGGTGACATGACTATAGCAAGTTAGCTTCACAGTCAAAATAATTACCTATGAAATCTCTCACTTCCCCAGTAAATAAAGGAAACAAGATGAATCCTCTTAATGAAAGGGAGGAGAGTCAATTTTCAGTCAGGATTTCCAAGAGCGAATAATAGCTTGAAGTCTTTTGTAGTGGATGAAAAATAATAATTATGTATCAAGAATCAGACTTCTTTCACATTTCTCAGGTTATATATTGAAAACTAAACATGCCCCAAATTGTTACTTGTCAATTAAAATCTTAGACTGCTCAATTCCTTGCAACTTACTGTGTCTAGTCCTCTCAAACTTACTGCATAGTACCAATAGGAGCCTACTACATTCATTAGAAAATTTTATCTCATGTAATGAATCTGCTAAATGTATTTTGTGATCTACATCTCTCAAGTATCTCTTCAGATCTCTGAGTCAATGTACACCAAACTTTTTGATGACTAAAAAAAAAAACCTGAAGGGAATCATTACCCAAGAGATTTTTAGTAGAACAAATGGCAATCTGGGATGTCAAAGGCAGATACTGCCAAACATGCCACTGAAAATACTTTGAAAGCAAATGCACTTGGAAGTGCAAATGAGTACTTATAAATGAGATTTTTTTAAGGGTAGTTAAGTAGTCAAAGATGCAAATAAGCACCTGACTAATTTGATATCACTGACTTGAATTCTTTGAAAATCCCATTTTCTGCCTATTTGCATCTTTGTCATTAAACAAGTCTATTGTTTATATTTCAGTCTACTGAAAATTCCCATTGTGTTTATGGAAGTGTAATGTAAGCAGGGAGAGAAGAATTTCAGTCTCCTTCCTGCCCCGAGATAATTTTCCTCAAAATTATTGTCATTACAAAAACTAACGTTATGCATTCTGTAGGAGAGAGAAATTTCTGTCGGCTCTAGGGAGCAATAAATTATGTACATGTCATAATTAGCAACATTAGGATGTTGCATTATTTATAAGGATAGAAACACTTCCAGTAACTTGACATCCAGGTGTTGTATGTGATGGTAGATAAAAATGGAGTTATGTAATTGTTAAATCCCCAAGGGAAGGTCATGACTCATACTGTCTGAGTCAATCTGGAGGAGTTAATTGCTGCAAATATTTGCCAATTAAAAGAAAACGTTCAATCAGAAAATAATTCATAATGAAAATAACATTTTCATATGAAAGATGATGAAAAACTAGTTAGCAACTTACAACAAAGATCACCTGATAAACACACCATAACCATGCTTCCTTTCAAAATCAGCTTTGTATTAGATGGAGCTTGTAGGCTGGATATTTGGGTACTAATTTAGGAGGATATTTTTCATTTACTTGGATTAATGAAACTTCTACCAAACCTGATTAGCTCAAATATTTTGGTAACTTTAAGTTGATCTCTGAGAGGAGATTTTAATCAAACTCCAGCTGGAGCAGGGAATGGGATATCAGGAAAAGCTTCTTCTGGTTCTGAATTATTACAGAACTGAAACCCAGTCAGTTGTATTTGTAACAAACCTTTTCTCTCAGCTTACTATTAGCTTTACCTTCTGAAGCTGGAGCAGTGTCAGACATGAAGTAGCAGCTTTGACCCACCACATGTAAATGAAACTCAGTAGTTTACCAGATTAACTGCCTAATAGGCAGAGAAATTACTATATATGGGTTTTTTTTGTTTTGTAATATGTTTATGCCAGTTCTCAAGTACTTCTAAATTTTTCATTATATGTTCCTGTAATTATTGTAATTTCTTGTGGATTATTTGCAAGATAAAATAGAATTTAATTTTCCCAGTAAAAATCTTTTCATGAAGGAAGACAAAATGGTAAATAAAATTAAGTCTCAGTGGTGCATTAAAATCAGGCAGGCTAGAGAAATGTGTGTGTGTGTATATATATACACCACAAGTAATTAAAGTTGAGGTAAGAATTCAAATGAATACCTGTTGACATTCACACAATAACAGCATGCTTGCTTATTAATTTTGCTTAAGATAATTGTATTACCTTTGAGTATTGGAAAGCACAGTTCAGTTTTGAAGATACGTTTTCAAATAGGTGATACTTAAACTTAAAGCACACATAAATGCTTGTTAAACAGGATGGAACAATGACATTTTGCCACAGTTTGTACAGGCTGCCTTAAACCAAGAAGTTATTGTGTATTAAAACTTACTACTTTGGAGTAAAGAGAAAAGAATATAATCTTTCCAAACAGACCCTTGTGATACCTAAAAATATAAAGCTATTTTACAAGCTGAGTCTTTGTGTTATTAAGACTCTCTCTGAAGCAATTTAATTGAGTTGCAAAGTTTAATTTCTGCTTGGAGGAGGTTAACCCTTTCCCTCTTCCTCTGGCAAAACGAACAAGCAAATTCTTTCATTTGCTTTTAGATTTAGCAAGGGAGACAAATCAAGGCAGTATTACCACAAGATTTCAATGTGTCTTGCTAGTAGTGTGATGATGATGCTACACAAATGGGAAAGTGGGAGGCAAAGGGGAGAGGTTGGGTACAAATGTAATTATTTATCCCTGGGACTAATCATACTTGATTACCCATAGTAATTGTCTATATATAGTCTATAGATGATAAATTATTTCTTTCCAGAGCATTTGACAGGCAATTTTAAAATCAATATAATGAATACAAAGGCTTCTGCAACTGAATCTGCAATCATACCTTGGGTTACTGTAGGCAAGGAATGTTTCTGTCTAAAGAGTCTGCTAAGTTATTTTTATAACACTTCACACTCATAACATAGTCTTAATGTCCGTTTTGTTGTTCCTGAGCTATTTAAGCTTCTGTGTTAGGGAGTTCCTCTGTGTCCTATTATTTCAAGACTATTTGCATACAGGATTCATCAGTGCTGTGTTAGTTATGGTTGACACTGGGAGGCATTCAACCAGCAACAAATGTGCTTAGGCTCATTTTAGCCAAAATGCTTACCTGTAATAATCCATCTGACTTTTACAGGAGCCTGTTGAACCTTTGAGCTGTCAAATTTGAGGATCTAGTTTAATTCTTAGTCGTTGCAGTATCTTGAAGATTTGAGACCTGGAGCTTCATCCTCTATTCATTCTGTCAAGACTCACTTTTCACCATGCTTTTGGGAGCACTCTGTATGGAACAAAAATAGATGGTATCATTTTTGCAGCTGTACAATCAACAGCTCAGTAGACCCTCTCAAATAAAAGGAGAGTCTGTTTTGACGAGTTTTTCCTTCAAAATGTTGGCCTTTTAGCTGAAGTATCTTATCCTTTCACTGTCATAGGAGTAAAACAGAAGTTCAGCCTGTTTTCTGTTTACTGAAATGCATAAATAAATAGCTTGTGGGGAAGCATCAGAAATGAATAAAGTCAATAAGTATCTGTAGGTAGGTGTGCTTCTCTGCTAGTTAACAGAAAAAAGAAGTCGCTTCAAAATAGTCATTTGCAAGGATGGCAGAATCAAATAATGTTTGCCAATTGTGACTGTTTGACATGACTTTTAACCCAGGTTGGAAAGGCAAAAACCGTTCTGGAAAAGCCCATACCTGTCTGATATTTAGCATATTTTAGGGCATGTATTCCAGATGGGTGCAGACACAGAATCTTGGGATGTTTCTGTAAAGCTGGCATCTGCACTGCTAGTGACTCCCGGCATCTGCCAAAGCTATGCTTTGTTCTTTCCAATACTGGTGCTTGTGGTGGAGGGCTGAGATTTTTTTTTTAGGGCCACAAGTTTCTTGCTCGTTGTGGTTGGAATGATAATCGGTACGTGCCATTTCTGAACTCAGAAATCAGAATGTAATATGCTTTCAGTTTTACATAGTGGAGCGATGTGGAAGTCTTACAGCACCTATAATGTTGTTGCTTTTGATCTTGAGCTGCTGACCTGGATTACGTGACTGAAGTAGGCAAAAAGGTTCAGTTTCTTGCCAGCCAGCCCATAGTGCATGAAACCCAGTTAGCTGGTTCACGAAAATGAAAAAATCTTGAAGTAAAAGGAGGGCAAATGTGTGGCTATAAAATTCAAATTAACAAAGGTATGACTATCAAAAAAAAAAAAAAAGAAAAGAAAATGTAAGTTGAGCAATTTAAATTTTTCCTTTTAACAAAATCTATTGATGCTTCTACCTAGGATTTTTCAGAAGATCCTATTTAAACTATCTATATTTTTAAAAATATAGAAATAAATTTACATTCTTTATACATATATTTTTACAGATTATGGTCTCTATACACAATTTTTTTTACCATATTTTTTATATTTAATTCTTTGACTTTTATTTCTCTTTGGTCATTCTATACCTCCCACTTCTGTAAAGGATATTTTTCCCACTTTTGTTGAATCTACAAAAAGCTTTCATAGACTCTGTTAAAATACAGCTAAGCGTTACATGCAGTCGAGGTTTAAAGACACCAGTAAGCCTGTTTCTAAACATGTCACATCACTACAGTAATGAATTGTGAAGTAAAGACTGGCAAGCAGGCAAGATTTCTTCAACAATTTGTTCAGGTCATGAACTGCCCTATAAATACCAGGGATCCCCTGGAAAGCCCTTGGTGTAACAAAATGGATTTTTCTTCCCCCCCCCCATCTTAGGTGCATGCATCTGAGGTGGATCATTCTATGGTCTTTGCATTTGTTTAAAGTTCACATAGAAAAGAATCTGCATGTACATGTTACTAAAATATGAACTTGTACATTTGTTCATGGCCATGCACACTAAATTTCATTGTAGTTATTATTAACGTGTCATAGTCTGTAAGCAGCTAATCAGGTGTTGATTAACCGATAGAATTGATGCGGCCCATTAAAAATGAGAATAGAAAGGTCTGCAAAGGCAGTGATAGCCAGGTTTTCCTTACAGAACAACAGTGTGAAATAAAACATCTCTCCCAGGATTACTGTTTGCTTTCCTAGGAATGGGAATGGAGATATGAAAGCTGCTGGGCTGCACTCTATACAAGGTGCATTCATGGAAAAAATGGGACGTGTAGAGAGAGATGAAGCAAGCTTGTAATTGCTAGGCTATTAGCCTAGCAAAGAGCAAACTGCCTTTTGACTCTTGTGATTGACTTATGGCCGGGACAGCAGAGGGCTGCACTCTGCGTGTTTGTCTGCAGTGATAAGCAGCAGAATTTGTCCTCTGGGTTGGCTGTAGTCTTGCTGTCTTGTCAGCAGCTGGCAGACACAGCGTAATCAATCTTGCATCTTTCACAACTTCTGGATTCAATTTAGAAAATAAATATGAAAATGATCAGCATTTCTCTAGCAGATGGAGACTGAAATAAACTGTTATCATTAAGCAACTTTAATAACGAACAAGGGAAAAGATATATGTACAAATATAGCACAAGTCCACGCATGCCACTGTTTATTCTGCAGCTAATGCAGAGGTAGCCTGAATGCTCTGTTTGTTCACCCTTTTTCTTAATCTTCAGTGCAGAAGGGTTTCCCCAAGAGATCCTTGTGTCTATTATTTCATTTTGGTCCTGAAGATGACAAGTCTTTTTCAATACACAGAGTAGCTTAACTCATTGAGCTGTTCTGGTTATGGAGTTTGTACCTCTCCGAGTCTTATCTTGGTCCCTACTGATTTTGCAGTTTCAGGGGAAAGTAATCCTCTGAGTGGCATATCGAGCTGCTGCATTTTGGTAGCCCTGAGGGGTAGACTGGGAAGTTGGAATTTTATCTCTCTGCCCTACCACTATCTTGTTATGCAGCACTATTTGCTACTTCTAAGTATCACAGGGAGATTGATAGATACCAAATCTTCCATCCCAGGCTGATGTTCACTGTAAGGACTAATTCATGAGACCAGGCATGTATTTGGTGTGTTAGCAGCCAGAGTAATCCAGCCTGTTAGCTATTACATGTTCTACTGCGATACTCCTCAGTTCCTGCTTCATGATGCCACAACACCTTGTGTTGGTGTTTAATAGTGCTGCACCCATGGGACTGCCTGCCGGGGCCTCCTTCCTGAACCATGTCTCAGGCTGTTACTGTAACTTTTTATTCCAGGAAACATTGCTCTATGCTCTAGCTACTTCTTGTCAAGGTCATACATCTTATTTCCTAATTTAAGGTGTAAAGAATAGCTCTAGTATTGAACTGGGGGAAGAAATACTGTAACTGGTCTTTTTGTCATCCAGATCTTGTCTGACTGCTCTGTTGCTGTGTCTTTTTGTTGCCCTTCTGTTGTCTGACCACATTATGTCCCATCTCATACCTGGTTGACATGAATTTGTTTGTTTTGTAGTTGAGCAAAACTTCAGTGAGTATAGTACAGAGATACCGTTTATCTAAATAGAAATAATGAAATTCCATAACTCCTGTGTGGTTTTTAAAAAGTTGACTATACAGCCTATCTTTATCAAATTAGCCTGCCTAAAACTACTTTCACCCCAAGTCCTTTATGTGGATTAGAGATTATTGCTGCTTCATTTCTTGTGTGCAATACATGTAAGGTGATATTATGTCAATAAGATTTAGGTGGTCTTTGTAGAATATACCCTTTTATGCCCTTGAGCTTTATAAGTTTTCTTCTCTGGAGTATCTAACATGACAGGAATGCTTAATTCAAGTGACTCATGCAGTTTGTGCCTCAGTTTCCTGTATTGCTAACTTTAATTAAAGTATCAATAATATAGGCTGTACTTTCCAATATATATATTTTTTCCAATTTCTGGTTCTTTTACTCCATTCACCTAGATTTGTCTAAACAGTAATACCTGTGTCAGAACAGATATTGGTTCCCAAGTCAACATTTTTTTTTTTACTGTACTCTAATATTACATGTTTTCTAAATAGTCTGATTCACTTCTAAGGCAGACAGGACTTTATGCAGAGAAACATGAGAAGTTTTTTAGTGAGGTTTTAAAGTAATGCTTTTTATCCTTGCTACCTTATTTGCACCCACAGTAGTAGCATTATTGTCATAGCTCCAACAAAGGAGCAAATGCAGAGCAGTCGTGTCACGTTATTTCCGGCAATGCAAACGTGCCAGGAAGTAATTGTGCCAGTTACAGCCTTTGCAGGAATGTCACCATGAGAGAAAGGACCAATAGTTTCTTGGTGGCACTTCAGGATACAAATATGTTTTCCCCTGTCCCAGCTATGGGCTTATGGAACAGTATTTTAAGCTACTTAAGTAATTGTTAGCTCAGTTGCTAGGAGATGGAATGTGTTAGATCACACCAAGGAATCTTTTTAATGATATCCAAAGAGACTATGGAAAAATCCTTATGTTACCAGTAATTTTTTGTCAAGAGGAAGTGACAAAGATGTAGGCCAGTTCTGTAGTATAAAAATGGTCAATGAAAAGCAACAGTTCCTCTTAAAGGGTATTGATGTGATGAAGGTTCCAGAATAAACTGCGTTAGTATAACAGACCTGTTTACACTGAGGAATTTATTTTAATTTTGGCTCAAATCAGAATAAGCTTACAACTTATTTTTCAGTGGCAGTTACTGCCTTTGTAAAATGTTTTTGTATTTAGTTGTGGACCAGAAGTAGTAAAGGTACAGTTGTGACTGGTTGAACCTTTATTAGCTTCATGCTCCCTGGGGACTTCATTGGTCGAGAGTAAACCCATTCTGTGTAAAGTTCTGGCTTCACTGACCTCAGTGAGAATGTAGTTTTATCCCCTGTATTTAGAGTAAGATTCTCCTTTGACGAGAGTGAAGAACAATGATTAAATCCAAGACAAACCATAGTGCATAGTTTTCTATGCTCTCCCTGTCAGACAAATAGAAACATTTTTTTGGTCTAAAGGACTGTTAATTTGGCACTAGTTGGAGTCTAGAATTAATCTTAATTCTACAGTGTAAATCTAGGTAGCTCCACTGAAATCAGTTAAGTAATTGTGAAACAAATGTGACTTGAAGCTTACATTTTGAATACATATTAATAAAGGTTTACATTTCTTTAAATGCTTAATTAATAGTAATACTCAGACTTCTTCAAGAAGCATTATAAACCAATAAAAGACAATGTTATGGTTGAATTGAATTTGAACCATGCTGTAAGGGTACAAGATTCCCTGTATTTAAAAAGTTTTGTACATCAATGTTGTGCAATTAGGATGTATATGTTTCAGTGTTTATGGCTCCAAATTAGACTTCAGTGATTTCTAATGATAGACTAGTTCTCTCAAACACATGCTGAATTAGAATTATTTTGATATTTCAACAAAATTCATAGACTTTAAGGTTTTAGATTCCAGTGCTATTTATCAATCTATTCAATAAATTGCTATTCTTTTTGAATCAAACCTGAGAGTTTAGCTTTAGCTGTATCAAAATCCTTTTTAAAATCCATGATGATCTGCTTTCAGGTGCAGTGTTAAGTTGTGATTGCTAAGCTTTCTTTGCTATTCTGACACCAACTTTTCCTTTTTGACATGCATAGATCTTTCAAGACTGGAGAAAGTAGTTTCTGTTTCCATGCAGATTATTTATCTCTCAGCTGCAAGCCCAAAGTGCAAGAAAAGAAAGTTTCCAATTTAAGTGGAAGAATTGCCTATTCTTAACTGCTGTGAATAAGTATAGCAACTGCTCTTTTTGTTTAGCACTCTGGGGGAGAAGAGCATGGAGTTATGATTTTGTTTTATATATAAAGTCTGCACTTTCATGATTTAAATAGGTTAGATAAAATATTCATTTAATTATACAATGCACATATGCACAGCATTAGTATGTTATTCCTGTTGGCTAGCACTGCATGAATGAAATAGCTCTTTCAATCTAATACTTTGGTTTTATGGTTATTAATATCACTGTATCACTACGTGTTTTTTTAGCTATAATAATAGGAATAAGACTGCTATGAAAAGGATACTATTCAATATGCGACACCCTTATAAGTTCCAGTAAAAATGCTCTTTGTAGTAGGCAAAGAATAACAGTCATGGAAAACTGCTGTAAGAAGTATTTAATTGTGCAAAATACTCTGACGGGGGTAAGGCTGTGTACAGAATAAAGACTAATGCTTCTTTCCCCTTGAGCCAGACAGGGCACGTAAGCAACCTGATACATAGCAGGCAGGGAGTGGGGAGAGAGCATGTGCATTTTGCTAATCTACTAGAAGGGCTAAAGATTGCAGGACCCCGTTCAGACTATCCATCTTGACATCTCCTCCCTCAGTGATGCCAAGACTGATCGTGAAGCTGCCTCGCTCCCAGACTCTGGCGTTTGCCTATACTTTGAAATAAGCCTTATCTCAGTTCTGCAGCTGACTGAATGCTCCTTGAAGTCATTGATCTGTTTCTTTTGATTTCAGTGGACACCAGATTGGGATCATAAAGGAAGAAGATTAAATAATGAAAAATAGCCTGATGATAAATGAGAATCCCCAGTCTCTGGATTATTGAGGACTCGATGAATCAGTAGGCAAACTACAATAACACTTAGCGCAAATTATTTCTCTTCTTGCTTTAAAGACGGAACCAATTTACTACCTATACATTCAACATTTAACATTATGAAACCTAGTTAGTCGACTAGATTTGAAGGGAGGCTCAGATTTAAGCTTGTCTTTGTGACCTGGATCAAGCATTTCAAATTTTGCTTCAGTTTTTGTATCTGCAAAATGATGAAGTACTTCACTAGCATATTCTTATTATGGTTAGCTAAGAAACTGTTGTAGGTCTGGAAGCCTGGACCCTTTTCTAAGTGACAGGGGGCCCACAGAGGTACGTACTTGGTAGCTTTCATAGAGTGAGTGATCAGTCTAAACAGTCCATCACTGCAGAGGAGAATGCATCAGTGGAGAAACAACAGTAGGTAAAACGAGAGAATCTATCTGGGGCAAACTGAATTCCAAATGAAACATTTTCCAATTAGACTATTTTAGGTGCTTGGAAATAAAGTAGAATAGCAAAGAACAGAATTTGCCATAAGTACCAAAAGAATTAAAAACTCTGGACACATACTCTGATTGGTATGATAAAAAAGAAAAATTATGAAAGGTGTGTCTGCAGAATTCACTAGCTGTAAATGTCTGAAACAGCAAATTTCACATGAGCAACATAAAAATAAATTGTAAGTCAGCTGTGGAAGCCCTAAAAAGGGATTCTTTGATCTAAAAGATTTTTTTTTTCCTAAGCATGTAGGGAATGGCAAGAAAATGGGTCTTTCTTTGGGAAAAAAAAAAAAGGTTTTTTTTTTAATTGCAAGTCAACAGGAGAAGGAAATTAACATCCATGGACCAAAAGTATGCTTTCCAATGCATCATGTTATTTTTATCAGGTTTGCAGACTTTTTAATATACAGCATGGCAGGAATTTCACAGCTATTCCTCTCCTGAACATTCTGGTAGAGAAATTGATATCAGACTAAAAGCAGAACGCTGGATTTTTGCCACGGTTACCATCTGAACTTACTCTAAAATTGTTAACAGGCATTTGATTCGGAATGTCTTATTTTTCTTCTTTTCTCTCAATAATTAATGCAGCTGTCCCTGATTTTTGGTTGTTGCTTCTGATAACAGCTCTTAGCTTCTAAGCTGATTTTAAAAGGAACTGTCCATCATTTCCTTCACTTAGAGCCCTAATGTGGGACACAGTTGTTTGCCATAAAATCATAGCATAGAATAATGCTGTGACAGGACTTTGGAAGAATTTAAATGTAATAACTGTAAACTAAAACTGCAAAACTAAACTGCAAAATCTTCTCCTTCATTATAGTCACTTTGCCCTGTGTTTTCTAGCTGAAGAGCTTGTATGACTTCTTATATACTGTAGACCTGCATATATAAGATTTACAATATTTTAATCTGTTATATAAGGTAATCGAATTCACCTTTCCTTTCATGTTATTGTCTAAAAGTGTTTGAGTTTGAAGGCTTACAAAAGCCAGTAAAAAGACAGATTACTGACGTGTACTACATAAGGTATATTTGAATAAGACAGGGAAAAAAGAATTAAATGTTTTCCAGCTGTTAACATGCAGTGAGCTTTCATATCCTTCACCTCATCTGACATGTTTACATATGTACATACAACCTACAAAAAAATTGAAATATAGAATAAATTAAACCATTAGGAAGAAACATTAATTAAAGCAGGTAGAATTGAAGGTATGTAGTAGGAATTGTTCATGCCAGCAAACCAAAAGTAAAAACAAACAATTCTTGAAAAAATAATATATAAGTCTTGGAAGCATAATGTCTTTGCTTTCATAATAGAGAATAACGCAAGTGGACATTGACAAGAAATCAAATTATTTGGATCTGTCTTGGTTATTAAGGGTCACTGGAGACTTTCAACTACGTCTCAAGGCGACAAAGGGAAGCATGATTCATGTGTAAAATATAACTCCATAAAAATTTCACAGGATCCTTTGCTCTTAACCCCCCATTTGAAAAAATTTAATGTTCTCTGAAAGAGGGAAAAAAATATAATTTGCTTTAAGTTTTTTTGACAAGGCTTTTATAAATGCATTATTTAATAAATTGTGATTCCAGTTCTGAAGTTAGTTTTTGTACATGAAGACATTTCTATATGTGCAGCATATTTGAGAATGGCATACTGAAATGGCTGAGGCTTGAATTGTGTGAGCTAATATGGTACATCTTGGCATATATTTGAAGAAAAATGTTTTATATGTTTATGTATTTAGAGAAAAATGCTGGCTGTTCTTGGAGTTGTTATGAGAAATCAAGCCTGAAAGCTTTTGTCTTTCAGTCTGTAGTCTCAAAACAGAGGAACAGTGAGTATGATAAGTCTGTAAGAGAGCAACCTCCTGTGGCAATTTTCCGTTGAGTGACATATGAGACACCAGGCTTATCCACCAAAATGGACAGGGGCCATAACGCTATCTCCACAGTCATATGGGGGGGGGGGACGGGACACAATTCCAACTGTTTATTATTTCCTGCCTCCTGAAAGCTCAATAATTATATTTTGAATGCCTGAGATGGAGAATGACGGAGTCCGGAGTTACTTCTGACAGCTAGACATGGAGTCTGCAGACATTAACAGCTGACATTTTTTCCTTTGACATTCATATTTAAGGCTAACATAGATCTTAAAAAATGCCAAATGCAATTAAAAGTTTAATTCTGTTTATATTAGCTGTCTATGTTGAGTATGGGAATAGTTGAGATTACTGGCGAAGGCTAGGGAAATTTAAAGTGCCAAGGACAGCTGGTGAACGCTGAAGAAAGTGGAAAAGGCCAACAAACTGATGGTCACAAAGGTCCACTAAATATCACAGGACTGGAAACGGCTGGAGTGGGAGGAGAATTGGGTTCTGCTCTGTCCAAGAAGCGGGTGGTGTCAGCAGGAACATGTGTGAGTTGTATGAATGGGAAGCTTTGGAGGGGTTTTCAGAATGTCCTGAAGCCTTTCAATACTATGTTGTTAATCCAGAAGAAAAAACCCTAAATTAAGCCAGTTTATCACCAATAAAACTAAAGTGTATCTTAGTAAAGAGAGGAGAAAACTACCTGTATAGGACTACCGAGATGTCCTCGTTTTGCTTAGTGCTATGCCTTGCAAAAAATTGTGTAGCCAGCTTGCTTATCTTAGGAAGTTCATGTCAGGGGTGAACAAAGTGAAATTCAGTCCTCTTCTTTGAGTCAAACAGTAAGTATAAATAAGAAATGAGTAAGCTGTATATATCAATATTTAACTCAACATTCTGAGAGAAAATATGATAATAAATCCCATTAAATGGTGCAATACACCAATAATATTTTAGGATAGTTTAATTTGACTTTTTCCTGGCATCAGGTCTTTTAAGTATGTGTATTTCTGTATCATGCAAATAGTTTTCCTTTAGAGCGCAAGTTGGATTAGTATCTGCTGTTCAAATTAATTGTCATGTTACTATCAATAATATTAGACTGACTTTCCATGATACTTTCCCACTGAAAAGTTTTAATAGTATAGCTGGGTTTTACTCCAGATTTTTCAGTCACATTCTTGAACCTTTGAAGGAACATGAAAATAGCATTGATTTGAAGTGGTTAGAAGAAACTGGTTAGTGAGATGATACAGCTTCAATTATCTTTGGTTAGATGGACTAAAAACTACCTTAAACATATTCTCAGCAGAACAAGCAGAACTTTCAGAATTCCAAAATGCAGGTGTCTTTAAGTGTCAGTGCAAGAAAGGACAAATAAATCCACTCCAAATGCCTGCCTTACACAGAGACTCCTAAACAGTCTTCACCATCTAATGTCTGAAATGTCTGTATCTGTCTCTAACTCTGCAAATTCAGTGGGGTAGGGCTGTGTAAGGATATTTACCTCTCTGGATATTTTTGTTGCACGTCTTTTGCATTGAAAGTTTAAAGGATTTGTTTTAGCTGCATATTTAGACCCTTGTCACACTGTGACCAATTGCCCTGAAGTGGTTGTGAAACACAAGTGAGTCTGGATAGTCTGGTCATTTTGCATCCCTTTGCTTTGTTACAGATGTCAGAAATGACCGGGCAGAGATGTTCAGCCTTTTTCTGCATACAAGGAGACTTTACTTTCCAGATTTAAATGAAATTGCAACAGAATGCAATCATGTTTCTTTGCAAAGCATGCGGTGTAAGCTTGCACTGTGCTGTTGGTTAGGTGAATGTGGATTCATCTTGGGTCTTCACTGGCTTGCAAGGTACATAAAATTTCTTTATGAATCATGATTCAAGGTCTTCTCTGTTTTAAAGCTTAGTACTTGAGGGAAGGTTCAAACCATTGGAAAGAGTTTCCATTTCTTCAAGTGAAGGTTATTAACTTGATTATGACTTACTAGGACCAAACTGCAGTTAAGTAATAATGCATTTTAATGTGCATGATTGCATGTGTAAATGCTTTTAGAACAAATGTTACAGCTATTTTAATAAAAAATAATTGTTTTACCATGGTGACTGCTTAATAATTAATATCAGGAATGTATTAAATATTAAGGCTTAGAGATATCTGAGGAGTTTAGATATGTTCATGTGATAGGGGACTTTGCTGTATATGTACACCACCTCTCTGGGATCCAACTGTATAGATTACATAAGCAATCCATCAAAAGCTTGAATTCAAAGCTATCTGTAAAACCTCTGTCTTGTCAAACAACGATGAGGCAGAAAATACAATTTCAGTACTCTGTAAAGCTTTAAATGATAGTCTTCTGTTCCGTAATAAACATTGACAGTGTTTTGTGATGCAAGTTAGTATGTTTAAAAAGAGATGAAGATACCCTCAAGGATAACCTTGCAAATACCTGTCATTTAGAGGTAGATGAAGTTGGAATTTTCCCCTTATCATTTATTGTTAGTAATTGCACACCCCACAAAAGTAATTTTCAGCTATTCAAATGTGTTCAATGTATAGGTCTGCGCTAGAATTTGTTATCAGATATGATTAAAGTCACAAACTTTCTAAGAGTGGTAATCAGAAGAAGCAATTTTTGTTTTTAAAAAGTGTCATCTCTTTGAATTATGGTGGCGTTTGGGATGTGGAGAGGCAGGACTGAAGGGTGGGAGAGGATACAGTGTCATAAAAACACTTTGCGGTTCAGATACAAAGTTGTATCTTAGCAGTAGTAAGTGATTTTTTGGAAAAAGATTTTTGCCCTGTTTTTGTATACACTGCATACACTTGACTATGCTTGCATATGAATTTCATTTTTACTTAGGGATAATTTTATTTCAGTCTAAGTGCAGATGAATTTTAAACCCAATTTAAGCTATATTTATTTCAACCTAAGATTATTTGTTTAAAACAA
This sequence comes from Aptenodytes forsteri, assembly GCF_000699145.1. Lineage (NCBI taxonomy): Eukaryota > Metazoa > Chordata > Aves > Sphenisciformes > Spheniscidae > Aptenodytes > Aptenodytes forsteri. Next base: position 904,335 of record NW_008794493.1, read on the forward strand.
AGATATTGGGGGGGGAACCCTGTATATTAAAACTGTAACACAGTTATGTGGTAATATGTGAAGGTTTTAAAAAACAAACAGCCACCTTATAAAAGAGAATTTTTTTCAAGTATAAATTTTATGTCCAAATAATGAATTATTCTTAACTTTTTTAAACCTACACCAAAACACCGACGGAGTAGTCAAATAATGAATACCAAGAGAGCGGTATCTAACAACATCAGAAATCTAGTTTGGCATGGAAAAAACTTACAGTATACAACCAGTGAATTTTATCAACCTATTATTTATCACAAACTATTTGTGATGATGAGGACTAACTTTCAAAGAAAGCAGCAGTTGGCCTTGAATTCCTCCTTTAATGTGATTATACAATTAAATCTGTCTCACAAATGTGTTGCCCTACAGATCACTTCCAACCTAGCAATACTATTTCTGCTTTCATGAGGATAAATTAAGTGAAATCTTGATTTTTTTTTTCATTCATTCTCTTTGTCTTGTTTTGTAATCATAAGATTTTGGATGAATGAATGTTATCTGCATGTCACTGTAGAAAATACTCAAACCTCAAAGTAAAATACTAAACAACATTCAACATTCAACAGTCTTAATATTTTATTTCAAAAAAATTCATTTTATTTAAAAAAAAAACCCCAAGCTAGCCCTATGGAATCTCATTCAGTTTATAGACTCTCTTAGATTTTCAGTAATATTTGTCTGCTTTTTTTTTCCCATCTTTCCCCATAACATATTCATTTCTTAATACAAGATTGAAGTGAGCATTGTAAGATACAGATGGCTGGTATATGACTAACAGTATTTAATAACACTCATGAGAGTGACTAAATGTCTACTGAAAATATTTCTGTGCCCTGCAACTGCAGTGAAGTTGCTGTGCTGAGAAAATTGCTGTTGAGTCAGAATGATTCTCAAGGAAATAGAATAATTTGTTTCATTCGTTAGGGTCACTAGGCAAATGAGCTACAGCTTTTTCTTCAGACTGATACAAACAACTATATTAAATGCAGAAGAGTGACAAATGCAGAAAGCTGCGGATAGAACAAGGAAGTGATTTGAAATATTAATTCTGTGGAAGCCTATGTCAATATTCTATGCAGATGAAATTATCCTACTGTACCATGAGGGGAAAAAGAATCATGGCTCATGAATTGGCAGGGCTCATTGAGAGGGCTTTAAACTAGGTTCGAAGGGGGAAGGGGATAAAACCAGGCCCACTAGAGATGAGCC